>NW_027066387.1:0-18733 GCF_032884065.1 Artemia franciscana
ATACGTAGCTCTTACCCCCAAAAACTAAAACTTTTGAAATAGGAAAAGAGCCTTTAATCACATTCTTTACCATGTGCAATCATAAAATAGTCTAATATCTTCATTTTTTCAACATACGTAGCTCTTACCCCGAAAACTAAAACTTTTGAAATAGGAAAAGAGCCTTTAATCACATTCTTTACCATATGCAATCATAAAATAGTCTAATATATTCATTTTTTCCACAGACATAGCTATTACCCTCGAAAACTAAAACTTTTGAAATAGGAAAAGAGCCTTTAATCACATTCTTTACCATTTGCAATCATAAAATAGTCTAATATCTTAATTTTTTCAACATACGTAGCTATTACCCTCGAAAACTAAAACTTTTGACAGAGGAAAAGAGCCTTTAATCACATTCTTTACCATTTGCAATCATAAAATAGTCTAATATCTTCATTTTTTCAACATACGTAGCTATTACCCTCGAAAACTAAAACTTTTGAAATAGGAAAAGAGCCTTTAATCACATTCTTTACCATTTGCAATCATAAAATAGTCTAATATCTTCATTTTTTCAACATACGCAGCTATTACCCTCGAAAACTAAAACTTTTGAAATAGGAAAAGAGCCTTCAATCACATTCTTTACCATTTGCAATCATAAAATAGTCTAATATCTTCATTTTTTCAACATACGTAGCTATTACCCTCGAAAACTAAAACTTTTGAAATAGGAAAAGAGCCTTTAATCACATTCTTTACCCTGTGCAACCATAAAATAGTCTAATATCTTCATTTTTTCAACATACGTAGCTATTACCCTTGAAAACTAAAACTTTTGAAATAGGAAAAGAGCCTTTAATCACATTCTTTACCATTTGCAATCATAAAATAGTCTAATATCTTCATTTTTTCAACATACGTAGCCATTACCCTCGAAAGCTAAAACTTTTGAAATAGGAAAAGAGCCTTTAATCACATTCTTTACCATTTGCAATCATAAAATAGTCTAATATCTTCATTTTTTTAACATACGTAGCTATTACCCTAGAAAACTAAAACTTTTGAAATAGGAAAAGAGCCTTCAATCACATTCTTTACCATTTGCAATCATAAAATAGTCTAATATCTTCATTTTTTTCAGCATACGTATCTATTACCCTCGAAAACTAAAACTTTTGAAATAGGAAAAGAGCCTTCAATCACATTCTTTACCATTTGCAATCATAAATTAGTCTAATATCTTCATTTTTTCAACATATTTAGCTATTGCCCTCGAAAACTAAAACTTTTGAAATAGGTAAAGAGCCTTTAATCACATTCTTTACCATGTGCAATCATAAAATAGTCTAATATCTTCATTTTTTCCGCAGACATAGCTATTACCCTCGAAAACTAAAACTTTTGAAATAGGAAAAGAGCCTTTAATCACATTCTTTACCATTTGCAATCATAAAATAGTCAAATATCTTCATTTTTTCAACATACGTAGCTATTACCCTTGAAAACTAAAACTTTTGACATAGGAAAAGAGCCTTTAATCACATTTTTTACCATTTGCAATCATAAATTAGTCTAATATCTTCATTTTTTCAACATACGTAGCTATTGCCCTCGAAAACTAAAACTTTTGAAATAGGAAAAGAGCCTTTAATCACATTCTTTACCATGTGCAATCATAAAATAGTCTAATATCTTCATTTTTTCGCAGACATAGCTATTACCCTCGAAAAATAAAAGTTTTGAAATAGGAAAATAGCCTTTAATCACATTCTTTACCATTTGCAATCATAAAATAGTCTAATATCTTCATTTTTTCAACATACGTAGCTACTACCATCGAAAACTAAAACTTTTGACATAGGAAAAGAGCGTTTAATCACATTCTTTACCATGTGCAATCATAAAATAGTCTAATATCTTCCTTTGTTTTCCACAGACATAGCTATTACCCTCGAAAACTAAAACTTTTGAAATAGGAAAAGAGCCTTTAATCAAATTCTTTACCATTTGCAATCATAAAATAGTCTAATATCTTCATTTTTTCAACAGACATAGCTATTACCCTCGAAAACTAAAACTTTTGAAATAGGAATTGAGCCTTTAATCACATTCTTTACCATGTGCAATCATAAAATTGTCTAATATCTTCATTTTTCCAACACAAAGCTATTACCCTCGAAAACTAAAACTTTTGACATAAGAAAAGAGCCTTTAATCACATTCTTTACCATGTGCAATCATAAAATAGTCTAATATCTTCATTTTTTCCACAGACATAGCTATTACCCTCGAAAACTAAACTTTTGAAATAGGAAAAGAGGCTTTAATCACATTCTTTACCATTTGCAATCATAAAATTGTCTAATATCTTCATTTTTTCAACATACGTAGCTATCACCCTCGAAAACTAAAACTTTTGAAATAGGAAAAGAGCCTTTAATCACATTTTTTACCATGTGCAATCATAAAATTGTCTAATATCTTCATTTTTTCCAGAGACAAAGCTATTACCCTCGAAAACTAAAACTTTTGATATAGGAAAAGAGCCTTTAATCACATTCTTTACCATGTGCAATCATAAAATAGTCTAATATCTTCATTTTTTCCACAGACATAGCTATTACCCTCGTAAACTAAAACTTTTGAAATAGGAAAAGAGCCTTTAATCACATTCTTTACCATTTGCAATCATAAAATTGTCTAATATCTTCATTTTTTCCACAGACGTAGCTATTACCCTCGAAAACTAAAACTTTTGACATAGGAAAAGAGCCTTTAATCACATTCTTTACCATTTGCAATAATAAAATAGTCTAATATCTTAATTTTTTCAACATACGTAGCTATTACCCTCGAAAGCTAAAACTTTTGAAATAGGAAAAGAGCCTTTAATCACATTCTTTACCATGTGCAATCATAAAATAGTCTAATATCTTCATTTTTTCAACATACGTAGCTCTTACCCCCGAAAACTAAAACTTTTGAAATAGGAAAAGAGCCTTTAATCACATTCTTTACCATGTGCAATCATAAAATAGTCTAATATCTTCATTTTTTCAACATACGTAGCTCTTACCCCCGAAAACTAAAACTTTTGAAATAGGAAAAGAGCCTTTAATCACATTCTTTACCAAGTGCAATCATAAAATAGTCTAATTTTATGATTGCTATTTTAATCACATTCTTTACCATTTGCAATCATAAAATTGTCTAATATCTTCATTTTTTCAACATACGTAGCTATTACCCTCGAAAACTAAAACTTTTGAAATAGGAAAAGAGCCTTTAATCACATTCTTTACCATTTGCAATCATAAAATAGTCTAATATCTTCATTTTTTCAACATACGTAGCTATTACCCTTGAAAACTAAAACTTTTGACAGAGGAAAAGAGCCTTTAATCACATTCTTTACCATTTGCAATCATAAAATAGTCTAATATCTTCATTTTTTCAACATACGTAGCTATTACCCTCGAAAACTAAAACTTTTGAAATAGGAAAAGAGCCTTTAATCACATTCTTTAACATTTGTAATCACAAAATAGTCTAATATCTTCATTTTTTCAATATACGCAGCTATTACCCTCGAAAACTAAAACTTTTGAAATAGGAAAAGAGCCTTCAATCACATTCCTTACCATTTGCAATCATAAAATAGTCTAATATCTTCATTTTTTCAACATACGTAGCTATTACCCTCAAAAAACTAAAACTTTTGAAATAGGAAAAGAGCCTTTAATCACATTCTTTACCATGTGCAATCATAAAATTGTCTAATATCTTCATTTTTTCAACATACGTAACTATTACCCTCGAAAACTAAAACTTTTGACAGAGGAAAAAAGCCTTTAATTACATTCTTTACCATTTGCAATCATAAAATAGTCTAATATCTTCATTTTTTCAACATACGTAGCTATTACCCTTGAAAACTAAAACTTTTGAAATAGGAAAAGAGCCTTCAATCACATTCTTTACCATTTGCAATCATAAAATAGTCTAACATCTTCTTTTTTTCAACATACGTAGCTATTACCCTCGAAAACTAAAACTTTCGAAATAGGAAAAGAGTCTTTAATCACATTCTTTACCATGTGCAATCATAAAATTGTCTAATATCTTCATTTTTTCAACAAACGTAGCTATTACCCTCGAAAACTAAAACTTTTGAAATAGGAAAAGAGCCTTCAATCACATTCTTTACCATTTGCAATCATAAAATAGTCTAATATCTTCATTTTTTCAACATACGTAGCTATTACCCTCTAAAACTAAAACTTTTGAAATAGGAAAAGAGCCTTTAATCACATTCTTTACCATGTGCAATCATAAAATAGTCTAATATCTTCATTTTTTCCACAGACATAGCTATTACCCTCGAAAACTAAAACTTTTGAAATAGGAAAAGAGCCTTTAATCACATTCTTTACCATGTGCAATCATAAAATAGTCTAATATCTTCATTTTTTCAACAAACGTAGCTATTACCCTCGAAAACTAAAACTTTTGAAATAGGAAAAGAGCCTTCAATCACATTCTTTACCATTTGCAATCATAAAATAGTCTAATATCTTCATTTTTTCAACATACGTAGCTATTACCCTCTAAAACTAAAACTTTTGAAATAGGAAAAGAGCCTTTAATCACATTCTTTACCATGTGCAATCATAAAATAGTCTAATATCTTCATTTTTTCCACAGACATAGCTATTACCCTCGAAAACTAAAACTTTTGAAATAGGAAAAGAGCCTTTAATCACATTCTTTACCATTTGCAATCATAAAATAGTCTAATATCTTAATTTTTTCAACATACGTAGCTATTACCCTCGAAAACTAAAACTTTTGAAATAGGAAAAGAGCCTTTAATCACATTCTTTACCATGTGCAATCATAAAATAGTCTAATATCTTCATTTTTTCAACATACGTAGCTCTTACCCCCAAAAACTAAAACTTTTGAAATAGGAAAAGAGCCTTTAATCACATTCTTTACCATGTGCAATCATAAAATAGTCTAATATCTTCATTTTTTCAACATACGTAGCTCTTACCCCCGAAAACTAAAACTTTTGAAATAGGAAAAGAGCCTTTAATCACATTCTTTACCATATGCAATCATAAAATAGTCCTAATATATTCATTTTTTCCACAGACATAGCTATTACCCTCGAAAACTAAAACTTTTGAAATAGGAAAAGAGCCTTTAATCACATTCTTTACCATTTGCAATCATAAAATAGTCTAATATCTTAATTTTTTCAACATACGTAGCTATTACCCTCGAAAACTAAAACTTTTGACAGAGGAAAAGAGCCTTTAATCACATTTTTTACCATTTGCAATCATAAAATAGTCTAATATCTTCATTTTTTCAACATACGTAGCTATTACCCTCGAAAACTAAAACTTTTGAAATAGGAAAAGAGCCTTTAATCACATTCTTTACCATTTGCAATCATAAAATAGTCTAATATCTTCATTTTTTCAACATACGCAGCTATTACCCTCGAAAACTAAAACTTTTGAAATAGGAAAAGAGCCTTCAATCACATTCTTTACCATTTGCAATCATAAAATAGTCTAATATCTTCATTTTTTCAACATACGTAGCTATTACCCTCGAAAACTAAAACTTTTGAAATAGGAAAAGAGCCTTTAATCACATTCTTTACCCTGTGCAACCATAAAATAGTCTAATATCTTCATTTTTTCAACATACGTAGCTATTACCCTTGAAAACTAAAACTTTTGAAATAGGAAAAGAGCCTTTAATCACATTCTTTACCATTTGCAATCATAAAATAGTCTAATATCTTCATTTTTTCAACATACGTAGCCATTACCCTCGAAAGCTAAAACTTTTGAAATAGGAAAAGAGCCTTTAATCACATTCTTTACCATTTGCAATCATAAAATAGTCTAATATCTTCATTTTTTTAACATACGTAGCTATTACCCTCGAAAACTAAAACTTTTGAAATAGGAAAAGAGCCTTCAATCACATTCTTTACCATTTGCAATCATAAAATAGTCTAATATCTTCATTTTTTCAGCATACGTATCTATTACCCTCGAAAACTAAAACTTTTGAAATAGGAAAAGAGCCTTCAATCACATTCTTTACCATTTGCAATCATAAATTAGTCTAATATCTTCATTTTTTCAACATATTTAGCTATTGCCCTCGAAAACTAAAACTTTTGAAATAGGTAAAGAGCCTTTAATCACATTCTTTACCATGTGCAATCATAAAATAGTCTAATATCTTCATTTTTTCCGCAGACATAGCTATTACCCTCGAAAACTAAAACTTTTGAAATAGGAAAAGAGCCTTTAATCACATTCTTTACCATTTGCAATCATAAAATAGTCAAATATCTTCATTTTTTCAACATACGTAGCTATTACCCTTGAAAACTAAAACTTTTGACATAGGAAAAGAGCCTTTAATCACATTTTTTACCATTTGCAATCATAAATTAGTCTAATATCTTCATTTTTTCAACATACGTAGCTATTGCCCTCGAAAACTAAAACTTTTGAAATAGGAAAAGAGCCTTTAATCACATTCTTTACCATGTGCAATCATAAAATAGTCTAATATCTTCATTTTTTCCGCAGACATAGCTATTACCCTCGAAAAATAAAAGTTTTGAAATAGGAAAATAGCCTTTAATCACATTCTTTACCATTTGCAATCATAAAATAGTCTAATATCTTCATTTTTTCAACATACGTAGCTACTACCATCGAAAACTAAAACTTTTGACATAGGAAAAGAGCGTTTAATCACATTCTTTACCATGTGCAATCATAAAATAGTCTAATATCTTCCTTTTTTCCACAGACATAGCTATTACCCTCGAAAACTAAAACTTTTGAAATAGGAAAAGAGCCTTTAATCAAATTCTTTACCATTTGCAATCATAAAATAGTCTAATATCTTCATTTTTTCAACAGACATAGCTATTACCCTCGAAAACTAAAACTTTTGAAATAGGAATTGAGCCTTTAATCACATTCTTTACCATGTGCAATCATAAAATTGTCTAATATCTTCATTTTTTCCAACACAAAGCTATTACCCTCGAAAACTAAAACTTTTGACATAAGAAAAGAGCCTTTAATCACATTCTTTACCATGTGCAATCATAAAATAGTCTAATATCTTCATTTTTTCCACAGACATAGCTATTACCCTCGAAAACTAAAACTTTTGAAATAGGAAAAGAGGCTTTAATCACATTCTTTACCATTTGCAATCATAAAATTGTCTAATATCTTCATTTTTTCAACATACGTAGCTATCACCCTCGAAAACTAAAACTTTTGAAATAGGAAAAGAGCCTTTAATCACATTTTTTACCATGTGCAATCATAAAATTGTCTAATATCTTCATTTTTTCCAGAGACAAAGCTATTACCCTCGAAAACTAAAACTTTTGATATAGGAAAAGAGCCTTTAATCACATTCTTTACCATGTGCAATCATAAAATAGTCTAATATCTTCATTTTTTCCACAGACATAGCTATTACCCTCGTAAACTAAAACTTTTGAAATAGGAAAAGAGCCTTTAATCACATTCTTTACCATTTGCAATCATAAAATTGTCTAATATCTTCATTTTTTCCACAGACGTAGCTATTACCCTCGAAAACTAAAACTTTTGACATAGGAAAAGAGCCTTTAATCACATTCTTTACCATTTGCAATAATAAAATAGTCTAATATCTTAATTTTTTCAACATACGTAGCTATTACCCTCGAAAGCTAAAACTTTTGAAATAGGAAAAGAGCCTTTAATCACATTCTTTACCATGTGCAATCATAAAATAGTCTAATATCTTCATTTTTTCAACATACGTAGCTCTTACCCCCGAAAACTAAAACTTTTGAAATAGGAAAAGAGCCTTTAATCACATTCTTTACCATGTGCAATCATAAAATAGTCTAATATCTTCATTTTTTCAACATACGTAGCTCTTACCCCCGAAAACTAAAACTTTTGAAATAGGAAAAGAGCCTTTAATCACATTCTTTACCAAGTGCAATCATAAAATAGTCTAATTTTATGATTGCTATTTTAATCACATTCTTTACCATTTGCAATCATAAAATTGTCTAATATCTTCATTTTTTCAACATACGTAGCTATTACCCTCGAAAACTAAAACTTTTGAAATAGGAAAAGAGCCTTTAATCACATTCTTTACCATTTGCAATCATAAAATAGTCTAATATCTTCATTTTTTCAACATACGTAGCTATTACCCTTGAAAACTAAAACTTTTGACAGAGGAAAAGAGCCTTTAATCACATTCTTTACCATTTGCAATCATAAAATAGTCTAATATCTTCATTTTTTCAACATACGTAGCTATTACCCTCGAAAACTAAACTTTTGAAATAGGAAAAGAGCCTTTAATCACATTCTTTAACATTTGTAATCACAAAATAGTCTAATATCTTCATTTTTTCAATATACGCAGCTATTACCCTCGAAAACTAAAACTTTTGAAATAGGAAAAGAGCCTTCAATCACATTCCTTACCATTTGCAATCATAAAATAGTCTAATATCTTCATTTTTTCAACATACGTAGCTATTACCCTCAAAAAACTAAAACTTTTGAAATAGGAAAAGAGCCTTTAATCACATTCTTTACCATGTGCAATCATAAAATTGTCTAATATCTTCATTTTTTCAACATACGTAACTATTACCCTCGAAAACTAAAACTTTTGACAGAGGAAAAAAGCCTTTAATTACATTCTTTACCATTTGCAATCATAAAATAGTCTAATATCTTCATTTTTTCAACATACGTAGCTATTACCCTTGAAAACTAAAACTTTTGAAATAGGAAAAGAGCCTTCAATCACATTCTTTACCATTTGCAATCATAAAATAGTCTAACATCTTCTTTTTTTCAACATACGTAGCTATTACCCTCGAAAACTAAAACTTTTGAAATAGGAAAAGAGCCTTTAATCACATTCTTTACCATGTGCAATCATAAAATAGTCTAATATCTTCATTTTTTCAACAAACGTAGCTATTACCCTCGAAAACTAAAACTTTTGAAATAGGAAAAGAGCCTTCAATCACATTCTTTACCATTTGCAATCATAAAATAGTCTAATATCTTCATTTTTTCAACATACGTAGCTATTACCCTCTAAAACTAAAACTTTTGAAATAGGAAAAGAGCCTTTAATCACATTCTTTACCATGTGCAATCATAAAATAGTCTAATATCTTCATTTTTTCCACAGACATAGCTATTACCCTCGAAAACTAAAACTTTTGAAATAGGAAAAGAGCCTTTAATCACATTCTTTACCATTTGCAATCATAAAATAGTCTAATATCTTCATTTTTTCAACAGACATAGCTATTACCCTCGAAAACTAAAACTTTTGAAATAGGAAAAGAGCCTTTAATCACATTCTTTACCATGTGCAATCATAAAATTGTCTAATATCTTCATTTTTTCCACAGACAAAGCTATTACCCTCGAAAACTAAAACTTTTGACATAGGAAAAGAGCCTTTAATCACATTCTTTACCTTGTGCAATCATAAAATAGTCTAATATCTTCATTTTTTCAACAAACGTAGCTATTACCCTCGAAAACTAAAACTTTTGAAATAGGAAAAGAGCCTTCAATCACATTCTTTACCATTTGCAATCATAAAATAGTCTAATATCTTCATTTTTTCAACATACGTAGCTATTACCCTCGAAAACTAAAACTTTTGACATAGGAAAAGAGCCTTTAATCACTTTCTTTACCATGTGCAATCATAAAATAGTCTAATATCTTCATTTTTTCCACAGACATAGCTATTACCCTCGAAAACTAAAACTTTTGAAATAGGAAAAGTACCTTTAATCACATTCTTTACCATTTGCAATCATAAAATAGTCTAATATCTTCATTTTTTCAACATACGTAGCTATTACCCTCGAAAACTAAAACTTTTGAAATAGAAAAAGAGCCTTTAATCACATTCTTTACCATTTGCAATGATAAAATAGTCTAATATCTTCATTTTTTCAACATAAGCAGCTATTACCCTTGAAAACTAAAACTTTTGAAATAGGAAAAGAGTCTTCAATCACATTCTTTACCATTTGCAATCATAAAATAGTGTAATATCTTCATTTTTTCAACATACGTAGTTATTACCCTCGAAAACTAAAATTTTTGAAATAGGAAAAGAGCCTTTAATCACATTCTTTACCATGTGCAATCATAAAATAGTCTAATATCTTCATTTTTTCAACACACGTAGCTATTACCCTCGAAAACTAAAACTTTTGAAATAGGAAAGAGCCTTTAATCACATTCTTTACCATTTGCAATTATAAAATAGTCTAATATCTTCATTTTTTCAACTTACGTAGCTATTACCCTCGAAAACTAAAACTTTTGAAATAGGAAAAGAGCCTTCAATCACATTCTTTACCATTTGCAATCATAAAATAGTCTAATATCTTCATTTTTTCAACATACGTAGCTATTACCCTCGAAAACTAAAACTTTTGAAATAGGAAAAGAGCCTTTAATCACATTCTTTACCATGTACAATCATAAAATAGTCTAATATCTTAATTTTTTCAACATACTTAGCTACTACCCTCGAAAACTAAAACTTTTGAAATAGGAAAAGAGCCTTTAATCACATTCTTTACCATTTGCAATCATAAAATAGTCTAATATCTTCATTTTTTCAACATACGTAGCTATTACCCTCGAAAACTAAAACTTTTGACATAGGAAAAGAGCCTTTAATCACATTCTTTACCATGTGCAATCATAAAATAGTCTGATATCTTCATTTTTTCCACAGACATAGCTATTACCCTCGAAAACTAAAACTTTTGAAATAGGAAAAGAGCCTTTAATCACATTCTTTACCATTTGCAATCATAAAATAGTCTAATATCTTCATTTTTTCCACAGACATAGCTATTACCCTCGAAAAATAAAACTTTTGAAATAGGAAAAGAGCCTTTAATCACATTCTTTACCATGTGCAATCATAAAATTGTCTAATATCTTCATTTTTTCCACAGACAAAGCTATTACCCTCGAAAACTAAAACTTTTGACATAGGAAAAGAGGCTTTAATCACATTCTTTACCATGTGCAATCATAAAATAGTCTAATATCTTCATTTTTCAACATACGTAGCTCTTACCCCCGAAAATTACAACTTTTGAAATAGGAAAAGAGTTTTTAATCACATTCTTTACCATGTGCAATCATAAAATAGTCTAATATCTTCATTTTTTCAACATACGTAGCTCTTACCCCCGAAAACTAAAACTTTTGAAATAGGAAAAGAGCCTTTAATCACATTCTTTACCATGTGCAATCATAAAATAGTCTAATATCTTCATTTTTTCAACATACGTAGCTCTTACCCCGAAAACTAAAACTTTTTAAATAGGAAAAGAGCCTTTAATCATATTCTTTACCATTTGCAATCATAAAATTGTCTAATATCTTCATTTTTTCAACATACGTAGCTATTACCCTCGAAAACTAAAACTTTTGAAATAGGAAAAGAGCCTTTAATCACATTCTTTACCATTTGCAATCATAAAATAGTCTAATATCTTCATTTTTTTAACATACGTAGCTATTACCCTTGAAAACTAAAACTTTTGACATAGGAAAAGAGCCTTTAATCACATTCTTTAACATTTGCAATCATAAATTAGTCTAATATCTTCATTTTTTCAACATACGTAGCTATTGCCCTCGAAAACTAAAACTTTTGAAATAGGAAAAGAGCCTTTAATCACATTCTTTACCATGTGCAATCATAAAATAGTCTAATATCTTCATTTTTTCCACAGACATAGCTAATTACCCTCGAAAACTAAAACTTTTGAAATAGGAAAAGAGCCTTTAATCACATTCTTTACCATTTGCAATCATAAAATAGTCTAATATCTTCATTTTTTCAACAGACATAGCTATTACCCTCGAAAACTAAAACTTTTGAAATAGGAATAGAGCCTTTAATCACATTCTTTACCATGTGCAATCATAAAATTGTCTAATATCTTCATTTTTTCCACAGACAAAGCTATTACCCTCGAAAACTAAAACTTTTGACATAAGAAAAGAGCCTTTAATCACATTCTTTACCATGTGCAATCATAAAATAGTCTAATATCTTCATTTTTTCCACAGGCATAGCTATTACCCTCGAAAACTAAAACTTTTGAATAGGAAAAGAGGCTTTAATCACATTCTTTACCATTTGCAATCATAAAATTGTCTAATATCTTCATTTTTTCAACATACGTAGCTATCACCCTCGAAAACTAAAACTTTTGAAATAGGAAAAGAGCCTTTAATCACATTTTTTACCATGTGCAATCATAAAATTGTCTAATATCTTCATTTTTTCCAAAGACAAAGCTATTACCCTCGAAAACTAAAACTTTTGATATAGGAAAAGAGCCTTTAATCACATTCTTTACCATGTGCAATCATAAAATAGTCTAATATCTTCATTTTTTCCACAGACATAGCTATTACCCTCGAAAACTAAAACTTTTGAAATAGGAAAAGAGCCTTTAATCACATTCTTTACCATGTGCAATCATAAAATTGTCTAATATCTTCATTTTTTCCACAGACGTAGCTATTACCCTCGAAAACTAAAACTTTTGACATAGGAAAAGAGCCTTTAATCACATTCTTTACCATTTGCAATCATAAAATAGTCTAATATTTAATTTTTTCAACATACGTAGCTATTACCCTCGAAAACTAAAACTTTTGAAATAGGAAAAGAGCCTTTAATCACATTCTTTACCATGTGCAATCATAAAATAGTCTAATATCTTCATTTTTTCAACATACGTAGCTCTTACCCCCGAAAACTAAAACTTTTGAAATAGGAAAAGAGCCTTTAATCACATTCTTTACCATGTGCAATCATAAAATAGTCTAATATCTTCATTTTTTCAACATACGTAGCTCTTACCCCCGAAAACTAAAACTTTTGAAATAGGAAAAGAGCCTTTAATCACATTCTTTACCATGTGCAATCATAAAATAGTCTAATATCTTCATTTTTTCCACAGACATAGCTATTACCCTCGAAAACTAAAACTTTTGAAATAGGAAAAGAGCCTTTAATCACATTCTTTACCATTTGCAATCATAAAATAGTCTAATATCTTCATTTTTTCAACATATGTAGCTATTACCCTTGAAAACTAAAACTTTTGACATAGGAAAAGAGCCTTTAATCACATTCTTTACCATTTGCAATCATAAAATAGTCTAATATCTTCATTTTTTCAATATACGTAGCTATTACCCTCGAAAACTAAAACTTTTGAATAGGAAAAGAGCCTTTAATCACATTCTTTACCATTTGCAATCATAAAATAGTCTAATATCTTCATTTTTTCAACATACGCAGCTATTACCCTCGAAAACTAAAACTTTTGAAATAGGAAAAGAGCCTTCAATCACATTCTTTACCATTTGCAATCATAAAATAGTCTAATATCTTCATTTTTTCAACATACGTAGCTATTACCCTCGAAAACTAAAACTTTTGAAATAGGAAAAGAGCCTTTAATCACATTCTTTACCATGTGCAATCATAAATTGTCTAATATCTTCATTTTTTCAACATACGTAACTATTACCCTCGAAAACTAAAACTTTTGACAGAGGAAAAAAGCCTTTAATCACATTCTTTACCATTTGCAATCATAAAATAGTCTAATATCTTCATTTTTTTCAACATACGTAGCTATTACCCTTGAAAACTAAAACTTTTGAAATAGGAAAAGAGCCTTCAATCACATTCTTTACCATTTGCAATCATAAAATAGTCTAATATGTTCATTATTTCAACATACGTAGCTATTACCCTCGAAAACTAAAACTTTTGAAATAGGAAAAGAGCCTTTAATCACATTCTTTACCATGTGCAATCATAAAATAGTCTAATATCTTCATTTTTTCAACATACGTAGCTATTACCCTCGAAAACTAAAACTTTTGAAATAGGAAAAGAGCCTTCAATCACATTCTTTACCATTTGCAATCATAAAATAGTCTAATATCTTCATTTTTTCAACATACGTAGCTATTACCCTCTAAAACTAAAACTTTTGAAATAGGAAAAGAGCCTTTAATCACATTCTTTACCATGTGCAATCATAAAATTGTCTAATATCTTCATTTTTTCCACAGACAAAGCTATTACCCTCGAAAACTAAAACTTTTGACATAGGAAAAGAGCCTTTAATCACATTCTTTACCATGTGCAATCATAAAATTGTCTAATATCTTCATTTTTTCAACATACGTAGATATTACCCTCGAAAACTAAAACTTTTGAAATAGGAAAAGAGCCTTTAATCACATTCTTTACCATGTGCAATCATAAAATAGTCTAATATCTTCATTTTCTCCACAGACATAGCTATTACCCTCGAAAACTAAAACTTTTGAAATAGGAAAAGAGCCTTTAATCACATTCTTTACCATTTGCAATCATAAAATAGTCTAATATCTTCATTTTTTCAACATACGTAGCTATTACCCTCGAAAACTAAAACTTTTGACATAGGAAAAGAGCCTTTAATCACATTCTTTACCATGTGCAATCATAAAATAGTCTAATATCTTCATTTTTTCCACAGACATAGCTTCGAAAACTAAAACTTTTGAAATAGGAAAAGTGCCTTTAATCACATTCTTTACCATTTGCAATCATAAAATAGTCTAATATCTTCATTTTTTCAACATACGTAGCTATTACCCTCGAAAACTAAAACTTTTGAAATAGAAAAAGAGCCTTTAATCACATTCTTTACCATTTGCAATCATAAAATAGTCTAATATCTTCATTTTTTCAACATACGCAGCTATTACCCTCGAAAACTAAAACTTTTGAAATAGGAAAAGAGTCTTCAATCACATTCTTTACCATTTGCAATCATAAAATAGTCTAATATCTTCATTTTTTCAACATACGTAGCTATTACCCTCGAAAACTAAAACTTTTGAAATAGGAAAAGAGCCTTTAATCACATTCTTTACCATGTGCAATCATAAAATAGTCTAATATCTTCATTTTTTTCAACATACGTAGCTATTACCCTCGAAAACTAAAACTTTTGAAATAGGAAAAGAGCCTTTAATCACATTCTTTACCATTTGCAATTATAAAATAGTCTAATATCTTCATTTTTTCAACTTACGTAGCTATTACCCTCGAAAACTAAAACTTTTGAAATAGGAAAAGAGCCTTCAATCACATTCTTTACCATTTGCAATCATAAAATAGTCTAATATCTTCATTTTTTCAACATACGTAGCTATTACCCTCGAAAACTAAAACTTTTGAAATAGGAAAAGAGCCTTTAATCAGATTCTTTACCATGTACAATCATAAAATAGTCTAATATCTTCATTTTTTCAACATACGTAGCTATTACCCTCGAAAACTAAAACTTTTGAAATAGGAAAAGAGCCTTTAATCACATTCTTGACCATTTGCAATCATAAAATAGTCTAATATCTTCATTGTTTCAACATACGTAGCTATTACCCTCGAAAACTAAAACTTTTGATATAGGAAAAGAGCCTTTAATCACATTCTTTACCATGTGCAATCATAAAATAGTCTGATATCTTCATTTTTTCCACAGACATAGCTATTACCCTCGAAAACTAAAACTTTTGAAATAGGAAAAGAGCCTTTAATCACATTCTTTACCATTTGCAATCATAAAATAGTCTGATATCTTCATTTTTTCCACAGACATAGCTATTACCCTCGAAAAATAAAACTTTTGAAATAGGAAAAGAGCCTTTAATCAAATTCTTTACCATGTGCAATCATAAAATAGTCTAATATCTTCATTTTTTCAACATACGCAGCTATTACCCTCGAAAACTAAAACTTTTGAAATAGGAAAAGAGTCTTCAATCACATTCTTTACCATTTGCAATCATAAAATAGTCTAATATCTTCATTTTTTCAACATACGTAGCTATTACCCTCGAAAACTAAAACTTTTGAAATAGGAAAAGAGCCTTTAATCACATTCTTTACCATGTGCAATCATAAAATAGTCTAATATCTTCATTTTTTCAACATACGTAGCTATTACCCTCGAAAACTAAAACTTTTGAAATAGGAAAAGAGCCTTTAATCACATTCTTTACCATTTGCAATTATAAAATAGTCTAATATCTTCATTTTTTCAACTTACGTAGCTATTACCCTCGAAAACTAAAACTTTTGAAATAGGAAAAGAGCCTTCAATCACATTCTTTACCATTTGCAATCATAAAATAGTCTAATATCTTCATTTTTTCAACATACGTAGCTATTACCCTCGAAAACTAAAACTTTTGAAATAGGAAAAGAGCCTTTAATCACATTCTTTACCATGTACAATCATAAAATAGTCTAATATCTTCATTTTTTCAACATACGTAGCTATTACCCTCGAAAACTAAAACTTTTGAAATAGGAAAAGAGCCTTTAATCACATTCTTGACCATGTGCAATCATAAAATAGTCTAATATCTTCATTTTTTCAACATACGTAGCTATTACCCTCGAAAACTAAAACTTTTGAAATAGGAAAAGAGCCTTTAATCACATTCTTTACCATTTGCAATCATAAAATAGTCTGATATCTTCATTTTTTCCACAGACATAGCTATTACCCTCGAAAACTAAAACTTTTGAAAAAGGAAAAGAGCCTTTAATCACATTCTTTACCATTTGCAATCATAAATAGTCTGATATCTTCATTTTTTCCACAGACATAGCTATTACCCTCGAGAAATAAAATTTTTGAAATAGGAAAAGAGCCTTTAATCAAATTCTTTACCATGTGCAATCATAAAATTGTCTAATATCTTCATTTTTTCCACAGACAAAGCTATTACCCTCGAAAACTAAAACTTTTGACATAGGAAAAGAGCCTTTAATCACATTCTTTACCATGTGCAATCATAAAATAGTCTAATATCTTCATTTTTTCAACATACGTAGCTATTACCCTCGAAAACTAAAACTTTTGAAATAGGAAAAGAGCCTTTAATCACATTCTTTACCATTTGCAATTATAAAATAGTCTAATATCTTCATTTTTTCAACTTACGTAGCTATTACCCTCGAAAACTAAAACTTTTGAAATAGGAAAAGAGCCTTCAATCACATTCTTTACCATTTGCAATCATAAAATAGTCTAATATCTTCATTTTTTCAACATACGTAGCTATTACCCTCGAAAACTAAAACTTTTGAAATAGGAAAAGAGCCTTTAATCACATTCTTTACCATGTACAATCATAAAATAGTCTAATATCTTCATTTTTTCAACATACGTAGCTATTACCCTCGAAAACTAAAACTTTTGAAATAGGAAAAGAGCCTTTAATCACATTCTTGACCATTTGTTATCATAAAATAGTCTAATATCTTCATTTTTTCAACATACGTAGCTATTACCCTCGAAAACTAAAACTTTTGATATAGGAAAAGAGCCTTTAATCACATTCTTTACCATGTGCAATCATAAAATAGTCTGATATCTTCATTTTTTCCACAGACATAGCTATTACCCTCGAAAACTAAAACTTTTGAAATAGGAAAAGAGCCTTTAATCACATTCTTTACCATTTGCAATCATAAAATAGTCTGATATCTTCATTTTTTCCACAGATATAGCTATTACCCTCGAAAAATAAAACTTTTGAAATAGGAAAAGAGCCTTTAATCAAATTCTTTACCATGTGCAATCATAAAATAGTCTAATATCTTCATTTTTTCAACATACGTAGCTATTACCCTCGAAAACTAAAACTTTTGAAATAGGAAAAGAGCCTTCAATCACATTCTTTACCATTTGCAATCATAAAATAGTCTAATATCTTCATTTTTTCAACATACGTAGCTATTACCCTCTAAAACTAAAACTTTTGAAATAGGAAAAGAGCCTTTAATCACATTCTTTACCATGTGCAATCATAAAATTGTCTAATATCTTCATTTTTTCCACAGACAAAGCTATTACCCTCGAAAACTAAAACTTTTGACATAGGAAAAGAGCCTTTAATCACATTCTTTACCTGGTGCAATCATAAAATTGTCTAATATCTTCATTTTTTCAACATACGTAGCTATTACCCTCGAAAACTAAAACTTTTGAAATAGGAAAAGAGCCTTTAATCACATTCTTTACCATGTGCAATCATAAAATAGTCTAATATCTTCATTTTCTCCACAGACATAGCTATTACCCTCGAAAACTAAAACTTTTGACATAGGAAAAGAGCCTTTAATCACATTCTTTACCATGTGCAATCATAAAATAGTCTAATATCTTCATTTTTTTCAACATACGTAGCTATTACCCTCGAAAACTAAAACTTTTGAAATAGGAAAAGAGCCTTTAATCACATTCTTTACCATTTGCAATTATAAAATAGTCTAATATCTTCATTTTTTCAACTTACGTAGCTATTACCCTCGAAAACTAAAACTTTTGAAATAGGAAAAGAGCCTTCAATCACATTCTTTACCATTTGCAATCATAAAATAGTCTAATATCTTCATTTTTTCAACATACGTAGCTATTACCCTCGAAAACTAAAACTTTTGAAATAGGAAAAGAGCCTTTAATCACATTCTTTACCATGTACAATCATAAAATAGTCTAATA
>NW_027066388.1:0-18721 GCF_032884065.1 Artemia franciscana
TTTTGACATAGGAAAAGAGCCTTTAATCACATTCTTTACCATTTGCAATCATAAAATAGTCTAATATCTTCATTTTTTCACATACGTAGCTATTACCCTCGAAAACTAAAACTTTTGACATAGGAAAAGAGCCTTTAATCACATTCTTTACCATGTGCAATCATAAAATAGTCTAATATCTTCATTTTTTCAACATACAGCTATTACCCTCGAAAACTAAAACTTTTGACATAGGAAAAGAGCCTTTAATCACATTCTTTACCATTTGCAATCATAAAATAGTCTAATATCTTCATTTTTTCAACATACGTAGCTATTACCCTCGAAAACTAAAACTTTTGAAATAGGAAAAGAGCCTTTAATCACATTCTTTACCATGTGCAATCATAAAATAGTCTAATATCTTCATTTTTTCAACATACGTAGCTATTACCCTCGAAAACTAAAACTTTTGAAATAGGAAAAGAGCCTTTAATCACATTCTTTACCATTTGCAATCATAAAATAGTCTAATATCTTCATTTTTTCAACATACGTAGCTATTACCCTCGAAAACTAAAACTTTTGAAATAGGAAAAGAGCCTTTAATCACATTCTTTACCATGTGCAATCATAAAATTGTCTAATATCTTCATTTTTTCAACATACGTAGCTATTACCCTCGAAAACTAAAACTTTTGACATAGGAAAAGAGCCTTTAATCACATTCTTTACCATTTGCAATCATAAAATAGTCTAATATCTTCATTTTTTCAACATACGTAGCTATTACCCTCGAAAACTAAAACTTTTGAAATGGAAAAGAGCCTTTAATCACATTCTTTACCATTTGCAATCATAAAATAGTCTAATATCTTCATTTTTTCAACATACTAGCTATTACCCTCGAAAACTAAAACTTTTGACATAGGAAAAGAGCCTTTAATCACATTCTTTACCATGTGCAATCATAAAATAGTCTAATATCTTCATTTTTTCTACAGACAGCTATTACCCTCGAAAACTAAAACTTTTGAAATAGGAAAAGAGCCTTTAATCACATTCTTTACCATGTTGCAATCATAAAATAGTCTAATATCTTCATTTTTTCAACATACGTAGCTATTACCCTCGAAAACTAAAACTTTTGAAATAGGAAAAGAGCCTTTAATCACATTCTTTACCATTTGCAATCATAAAATAGTCTAATATCTTCATTTTTTCAACATACGTAGCTATTACCCTCGAAAACTAAAACTTTTGAAATAGGAAAAGAGCCTTTAATCACATTCTTTACCATGTGCAATCATAAAATAGTCTAATATCTTCATTTTTTCAACATACGTAGCTATTACCCTCGAAAACTAAAACTTTTGACATAGGAAAAGAGCCTTTAATCACATTCTTTACCATTTGCAATCATAAAATAGTCTAATATCTTCATTTTTTCAACATACGTAGCTATTACCCTCGAAAACTAAAACTTTTGAAATAGGAAAAGAGCCTTTAATCACATTCTTTACCATGTTCAATCATAAAATAGTCTAATATCTTCATTTTTTCAACATACGTAGCTATTACCCTCGAAAACTAAAACTTTTGACATAGGAAAAGAGCCTTTAATCACATTCTTTACCATTTGCAATCATAAAATAGTCTAATATCTTCATTTTTTCAACATACGTAGCTATTACCCTCGAAAACTAAAACTTTTGACATAGGAAAAGAGCCTTTAATCACATTCTTTACCATGTGCAATCATAAAATAGTCTAATATCTTCATTATTTCAACATACGTAGCTATTACCCTCAAAAACTAAAACTTTTGACATAGGAAAAGAGCCTTTAATCAGATTCTTTACCATTTGCAATCATAAAATAGTCTAATATCTTCATTTTTTCAACATACGTAGCTATTACCCTCGAAAACTAAAACTTTTGAAATAGGAAAAGAGCCTTTAATCACATTCTTTACCATGTTCAATCATAAAATAGTCTAATATCTTCATTTTTTCAACATACCTAGCTATTACCCTCGAAAACTAAAACTTTTGACATAGGAAAAGAGCCTTTAATCACATTCTTTACCATTTGCAATCATAAAATAGTCTAATATCTTCATTTTTTCCACAGACAAAGCTCTTACCCTCGAAAACTAAAACTTTTGAAATAGGAAAAGAGCCTTTAATTACATTCTTTACCATTTGCAATCATAAAATAGTCTAATATCTTCATTTTTTCAACATACGTAGCTATTACCCTCGAAAACTAAAACTTTTGACATAGGAAAAGAGCCTTTAATCACATTTTTTACCATGTGCAATCATAAAATTGTCTAATATCTTCATTTTTTCAACATACGTAGCTATTACCCTCGAAAACTAAAACTTTTGAAATAGGAAAAGAGCCTTTAATCACATTCTTTACCATGTGCAATCACAAAATAATCTAATATCTTCATTTTTTCCACAGACAAAGCTCTTACCCTCGAAAACTAAAACTTTTGAAATAGGAAAAGAGCCTTTAATCACATTCTTTACCATTTGCAATCATAAAATAGTCTAATATCTTCATTTTTTCAACATACGTAGCTATTACCCTCGAAAACTAAAACTTTTGACATAGGAAAAGAGCCTTTAATCACATTCTTTACCATGTGCAATCATAAAATAGTCTAATATCTTCATTTTTTCCACAGACAAAGCTATTACCCTCGAAAACTAAAACTTTTGAAATAGGAAAAGAGCCTTTAATCACATTCTTTACCATTTGCAATCATAAAATAGTCTAATATCTTCATTTTTTCAACTTACGTAGCTATTACCCTCGAAAACTAAAACTTTTGAAATAGGAAAAGAGCCTTTAATCACATTCTTTACCATGTACAATCATAAAATTGTCTAATATCTTCATTTTTTCAACATACGTAGCTATTACCCTCGAAAACTAAAACTTTTGACATAGGAAAAGAGCCTTTAATCACATTCTTTACCATTTGCAATCATAAAATAGTCTAATATCTTCATTTTTTCAATATACGTAGCTATTACCCTCGAAAACTAAAACTTTTGAAATTGGAAAACAGCCTTTAATCACATTATTTACCATTTGCAGTCATAAAATAGTCTAATATCTTCATTTTTTCAACATACTTAGCTATTACCCTCGAAAACTAAAACTTTTGACATAGGAGATAGAGCCTTTAATCACATTCTTTACCATGTGCAATCATAAAATAGTCTTATATCTTCATTTTTTCTACAGACAAAGCTATTAACCTCGAAAACTAAAACTTTTGAAATAGGAAAAGAGCCTTTAATCACATTCTTTATCATTTGCAGTCATAAAATAGTCTAATATCTTCATTTTTTCAACATACGTAGCTCTTACCCCCGAAAACTAAAGCTTTTGAAATAGGAAAAGAGCCTTTAATCACATTCTTTACCATTTGCAATCATAAAATAGTCTAATATCTGCATTTTTTCAACATACGTAGCTATTACCCTCGAAAACTAAAACTTTTGACATAGGAAAAGAGCCTTTAATCACATTCTTTACCATGTGCAATCATAAAATAGTCTAATATCTTCATTATTTCAACATACGTAGCTATTACCCTCAAAAACTAAAACTTTTGACATAGGAAAAGAGCCTTTAATCACATTCTTTACCATTTGCAATCATAAAATAGTCTAATATCTTCATTTTTTCAACATACGTAGCTATTACCCTCGAAAACTAAAACTTTTGAAATGGGAAAAGAGCCTTTAATCACATTCTTTACCATGTTCAATCATAAAATAGTCTAATATGTTCATTTTTTCAACATACCTAGCTATTACCCTCGAAAACTAAAACTTTTGACATAGGAAAAGAGCCTTTAATCACATTCTTTACCATTTGCAATCATAAAATAGTCTAATATCTTCATTTTTTCAACTTACGTAGCTATTACCCTCGAAAACTAAAACTTTTGAAATAGGAAAAGAGCCTTTAATCACATTCTTTACCATGTACAATCATAAAATTGTCTAATATCTTCATTTTTTCAACATACGTAGCTATTACCCTCGAAAACTAAAACTTTTGAAATAGGAAAAGAGCCTTTAATCACATTCTTTACCATTTGCAATCATAAAATAGTCTAATATCTTCATTTTTTCAACATACTTTAGCTATTACCCTCGAAAACTAAAACTTTTGAAATTGGAAAAGAGCCTTTAATCACATTATTTACCATTTGCAGTCATAAAATAGTCTAATATCTTCATTTTTTCAACATACTTAGCTATTACCCTCGAAAACTAAAACTTTTGACATAGGAGATAGAGCCTTTAATCACATTCTTTACCATGTGCAATCATAAAATAGTCTTATATCTTCATTTTTTCTACAGACAAAGCTATTAACCTCGAAAACTAAAACTTTTGAAATAGGAAAAGAGCCTTTAATCACATTCTTTATCATTTGCAGTCATAAAATAGTCTAATATCTTCATTTTTTCAACAAACGTAGCTCTTACCCCCGAAAACTAAAGCTTTTGAAATAGGAAAAGAGCCTTTAATCACATTCTTTACCATGGTCAATCATAAAATAGTCTAATATCTTCATTTTTTCAACATACCTAGCTATTACCCTCGAAAACTAAAACTTTTGACATAGGAAAAGAGCCTTTAATCACATTCTTTACCATGTGCAATCATAAAATAGTCTAATATCTTCATTATTTCAACATACGTAGCTATTACCCTCAAAAACTAAAACTTTTGACATAGGAAAAGAGCCTTTAATCAGATTCTTTACCATTTGCAATCATAAAATAGTCTAATATCTTCATTTTTTCAACATACGTAGCTATTACCCTCGAAAACTAAAACTTTTGAAATAGGAAAAGAGCCTTTAATCACATTCTTTACCATGTTCAATCATAAAATAGTCTAATATCTTCATTTTTTCAACATACCTAGCTATTACCCTCGAAAACTAAAACTTTTGACATAGGAAAAGAGCCTTTAATCACATTCTTTACCATTTGCAATCATAAAATAGTCTAATATCTTCATTTTTTCCACAGACAAAGCTCTTACCCTCGAAAACTAAAACTTTTGACATAGGAAAAGAGCCTTTAATCACATTCTTTACCATGTGCAATCATAAAATAGTCTAATATCTTCATTTTTTCACAGACAAAGCTATTACCCTCGAAAACTAAAACTTTTGAAATAGGAAAAGAGCCTTTAATCACATTCTTTACCATTTGCAATCATAAAATAGTCTAATATCTTCATTTTTTCAACATACGTAGCTATTACCCTCGAAAACTAAAACTTTTGACATAGGAAAAGAGCCTTTAATCACATTCTTTACCATGTGCAATCATAAAATAGTCTAATATCTTCATTTTTTCCACAGACAAAGCTATTACCCTCGAAAACTAAAACTTTTGAAATAGGAAAAGAGCCTTTAATGACATTCTTTACCATTTGCAATCATAAAATAGTCTAATATCTTCATTTTTTCAACTTACGTAGCTATTACCCTCGAAAACTAAAACTTTTGAAATAGGAAAAGAGCCTTTAATCACATTCTTTACCATGTACAATCATAAAATTGTCTAATATCTTCATTTTTTCAACATACGTAGCTATTACCCTCGAAAACTAAAACTTTTGACATAGGAAAAGAGCCTTTAATCACATTCTTTACCATTTGCAATCATAAAATAGTCTAATATCTTCATTTTTTCAATATACGTAGCTATTACCCTCGAAAACTAAAACTTTTGAAATTGGAAAACAGCCTTTAATCACATTATTTACCATTTGCAGTCATAAAATAGTCTAATATCTTCATTTTTTCAACATACTTAGCTATTACCCTCGAAAACTAAAACTTTTGACATAGGAGATAGAGCCTTTAATCACATTCTTTACCATGTGCAATCATAAAATAGTCTTATATCTTCATTTTTTCTACAGACAAAGCTATTAACCTCGAAAACTAAAACTTTTGAAATAGGAAAAGAGCCTTTAATCACATTCTTTATCATTTGCAGTCATAAAATAGTCTAATATCTTCATTTTTTCAACATACGTAGCTCTTACCCCCCGAAAACTAAAGCTTTTGAAATAGGAAAAGAGCCTTTAATCACATTCTTTACCATTTGCAATCATAAAATAGTCTAATATCTGCATTTTTTCAACATACGTAGCTATTACCCTCGAAAACTAAAACTTTTGACATAGGAAAAGAGCCTTTAATCACATTCTTTACCATGTGCAATCATAAAATAGTCTAATATCTTCATTATTTCAACATACGTAGCTATTACCCTCAAAAACTAAAACTTTTGACATAGGAAAAGAGCCTTTAATCACATTCTTTACCATTTGCAATCATAAAATAGTCTAATATCTTCATTTTTTCAACATACGTAGCTATTACCCTCGAAAACTAAAACTTTTGAAATGGGAAAAGAGCCTTTAATCACATTCTTTACCATGTTCAATCATAAAATAGTCTAATATGTTCATTTTTTCAACATACCTAGCTATTACCCTCGAAAACTAAAACTTTTGACATAGGAAAAGAGCCTTTAATCACATTCTTTACCATTTGCAATCATAAAATAGTCTAATATCTTCATTTTTTCAACTTACGTAGCTATTACCCTCGAAAACTAAAACTTTTGAAATAGGAAAAGAGCCTTTAATCACATTCTTTACCATGTGCAATCATAAAATAGTCTAATATCTTCATTTTTTCAACATACGTAGCTATTACCCTCGAAAACTAAAACTTTTGACATAGGAAAAGAGCCTTTAATCACATTCTTTACCATTTGCAATCATAAAATAGTCTAATATCTTCATTTTTTCAACATACGTAGCTATTACCCTCGAAAACTAAAACTTTTGAAATAGGAAAAGAGCCTTTAATCACATTCTTTACCATTTGCAATCA
The DNA here is from genome assembly GCF_032884065.1 of Artemia franciscana. Lineage (NCBI taxonomy): Eukaryota > Metazoa > Arthropoda > Branchiopoda > Anostraca > Artemiidae > Artemia > Artemia franciscana. Next base: position 6,943 of record NW_027066388.1, read on the forward strand.
TAAAATAGTCTAATATCTTCATTTTTTCAACATACTAGCTATTACCCTCGAAAACTAAAACTTTTGACATAGGAAAAGAGCCTTTAATCACATTCTTTACCATGTGCAATCATAAAATAGTCTAATATCTTCATTTTTTCACAGACAAAGCTATTACCCTCGAAAACTAAAACTTTTGAAATAGGAAAAGAGCCTTTAATCACATTCTTTACCATTTGCAATCATAAAATAGTCTAATATCTTCATTTTTTCAACAAACGTAGCTCTTACCCTCGAAAACTAAAACTTTTGAAATAGGAAAAGAGCCTTTAATCACATTCTTTACCATTTGCAATCATAAAATAGTCTAATATCTTCATTTTTTCAACATACGTAGCTATTACCCTCGAAAACTAAAACTTTTGACATAGGAAAAGAGCCTTTAATCACATTCTTTACCATGTGCAATCATAAAATAGTCTAATATCTTCATTTTTCAACATACGTAGCTATTACCCTCGAAAACTAAAACTTTTGAAATAGGAAAAGAGCCTTTAATCACATTCTTTACCATTTGCAATCATAAAATAGTCTAATATCTTCATTTTTTCAACATACGTAGCTATTACCCTCGAAAACTAAAACTTTTGAAATAGGAAAAGAGCCTTTAATCACATTCTTTACCATGTGCAATCATAAAATAGTCTAATATCTTCATTTTTTCAACATACGTAGCTATTACCCTCGAAAACTAAAACTTTTGACATAGGAAAAGAGCCTTTAATCACATTCTTTACCATTTGCAATCATAAAATAGTCTAATATCTTCATTTTTTCCACAGACAAAGCTATTACCCTCGAAAACTAAAACTTTTGAAATAGGAAAAGAGCCTTTAATCACATTCTTTACCATGTTGCAATCATAAAATAGTCTAATATCTTCATTTTTTCAACATACGTAGCTATTACCCTCGAAAACTAAAACTTTTGACATAGGAAAAGAGCCTTTAATCACATTCTTTACCATTTGCAATCATAAAATAGTCTAATATCTTCATTTTTTCAACATACGTAGCTATTACCCTCGAAAACTAAAACTTTTGAAATAGGAAAAGAGCCTTTAATCACATTCTTTACCATTTGCAATCATAAAATAGTCTAATATCTTCATTTTTTCAACATACAGCTATTACCCTCGAAAACTAAAACTTTTGAAATAGGAAAAGAGCCTTTAATCACATTCTTTACCATGTGCAATCATAAAATAGTCTAATATCTTCATTTTTTCAACATACGTAGCTATTACCCTCGAAAACTAAAACTTTTGACATAGGAAAAGAGCCTTTAATCACATTCTTTACCATTTGCAATCATAAAATAGTCTAATATCTTCATTTTTTCAACATACGTAGCTATTACCCTCGAAAACTAAAACTTTTGAAATAGGAAAAGAGCCTTTAATCACATTCTTTACCATTTGCAATCATAAAATAGTCTAATATCTTCATTTTTTCAACATACGTAGCTATTACCCTCGAAAACTAAAACTTTTGACATAGGAAAAGAGCCTTTAATCACATTCTTTACCATGTGCAATCATAAAATAGTCTAATATCTTCATTTTTTCAACATACGTAGCTATTACCCTCGAAAACTAAAACTTTTGACATAGGAAAAGAGCCTTTAATCACATTCTTTACCATTTGCAATCATAAAATAGTCTAATATCTTCATTTTTTCAACATACGTAGCTATTACCCTCGAAAACTAAAACTTTTGAAATAGGAAAAGAGCCTTTAATCACATTCTTTACCATTTGCAATCATAAAATAGTCTAATATCTTCATTTTTTCAACATACGTAGCTATTACCCTCGAAAACTAAAACTTTTGACATAGGAAAAGAGCCTTTAATCACATTCTTTACCATTTGCAATCATAAAATAGTCTAATATCTTCATTTTTTCAACATACGTAGCTATTACCCTCGAAAACTAAAACTTTTGACATAGGAAAAGAGCCTTTAATCACATTCTTTACCATTTGCAATCATAAAATAGTCTAATATCTTCATTTTTTCAACATACGTAGCTATTACCCTCGAAAACTAAAACTTTTGAAATAGGAAAAGAGCCTTTAATCACATTCTTTACCATTTGCAATCATAAAATAGTCTAATATCTTCATTTTTTCAACATACAGCTATTACCCTCGAAAACTAAAACTTTTGAAATAGGAAAAGAGCCTTTAATCACATTCTTTACCATTTGCAATCATAAAATAGTCTAATATCTTCATTTTTTCAACATACGTAGCTATTACCCTCGAAAACTAAAACTTTTGACATAGGAAAAGAGCCTTTAATCACATTCTTTACCATTTGCAACATAAAATAGTCTAATATCTTCATTTTTTTAACATACGTAGCTATTACCCTCGAAAACTAAAACTTTTGAAATAGGAAAAGAGCCTTTAATCACATTCTTTACCATGTGCAATCATAAAATAGTCTAATATCTTCATTTTTTCACAGACAAAGCTATTACCCTCGAAAACTAAAACTTTTGAAATAGGAAAAGAGCCTTTAATCACATTCTTTACCATTTGCAATCATAAAATAGTCTAATATCTTCATTTTTTCAACATACGTAGCTATTACCCTCGAAAACTAAAACTTTTGACATAGGAAAAGAGCCTTTAATCACATTCTTTACCATTTGCAATCATAAAATAGTCTAATATCTTCATTATTTTAACATACGTAGCTATTACCCTCGAAAACTAAAACTTTTGACATAGGAAAAGAGCCTTTAATCACATTCTTTACCATTTGCAATCATAAAATAGTCTAATATCTTCATTTTTTCAACATACGTAGCTATTACCCTCGAAAACTAAAACTTTTGAAATAGGAAAAGAGCCTTTAATCACATTCTTTACCATTTGCAATGATAAAATAGTCTAATATCTTCATTTTTTCAACATACGTAGCTATTACCCTCGAAAACTAAAACTTTTGAAATAGGAAAAGAGCCTTTAATCACATTCTTTACCATTTGCAATCATAAAATAGTCTAATATCTTCATTTTTTCAACATACGTAGCTATTACCCTCGAAAACTAAAACTTTTGACATAGGAAAAGAGCCTTTAATCACATTCTTTACCATTTGCAATCATAAAATAGTCTAATATCTTCATTTTTTCAACATACGTAGCTATTACCCTCGAAAACTAAAACTTTTGAAATAGGAAAAGAGCCTTTAATCACATTCTTTACCATTTGCAATCATAAAATAGTCTAATATCTTCATTTTTTCAACATACGTAGCTATTACCCTCGAAAACTAAAACTTTTGAAATAGGAAAAGAGCCTTTAATCACATTCTTTACCATGTGCAATCATAAAATAGTCTAATATCTTCATTTTTTCAACATACATAGCTATTACCCTCGAAAACTAAAACTTTTGACATAGGAAAAGAGCCTTTAATCACATTCTTTACCATTTGCAATCATAAAATAGTCTAATATCTTCATTTTTTCAACATACGTAGCTATTACCCTCGAAAACTAAAACTTTTGAAATAGGAAAAGAGCCTTTAATCACATTCTTTACCATGTGCAATCATAAAATAGTCTAATATCTTCATTTTTTCAACATACAGCTATTACCCTCGAAAACTAAAACTTTTGACATAGGAAAAGAGCCTTTAATCACATTCTTTACCATTTGCAATCATAAAATAGTCTAATATCTTCATTTTTTCAACATACGTAGCTATTACCCTCGAAAACTAAAACTTTTGAAATAGGAAAAGAGCCTTTAATCACATTCTTTACCATTTGCAATCATAAAATAGTCTAATATCTTCATTTTTTCAACATACGTAGCTATTACCCTCGAAAACTAAAACTTTTGAAATAGGAAAAGAGCCTTTAATCACATTCTTTACCATGTGCAATCATAAAATAGTCTAATATCTTCATTTTTTCAACATACGTAGCTATTACCCTCGAAAACTAAAACTTTTGAAATAGGAAAAGAGCCTTTAATCACATTCTTTACCATTTGCAATCATAAAATAGTCTAATATCTTCATTTTTTCAACATACGTAGCTATTACCCTCGAAAACTAAAACTTTTGAAATAGGAAAAGAGCCTTTAATCACATTCTTTACCATTTGCAATCATAAAATAGTCTAATATCTTCATTTTTTCAACATACGTAGCTATTACCCTCGAAAACTAAAACTTTTGACATAGGAAAAGAGCCTTTAATCACATTCTTTACCATGTGCAATCATAAAATAGTCTAATATCTTCATTTTTTCAACATACGTAGCTATTACCCTCGAAAACTAAAACTTTTGAAATAGGAAAAGAGCCTTTAATCACATTCTTTACCATTTGCAATCATAAAATAGTCTAATATCTTCATTTTTTCAACATACGTAGCTATTACCCTCGAAAACTAAAACTTTTGACATAGGAAAAGAGCCTTTAATCACATTCTTTACCATGTGCAATCATAAAATAGTCTAATATCTTCATTTTTTCAACATACGTAGCTATTACCCTCGAAAACTAAAACTTTTGAAATAGGAAAAGAGCCTTTAATCACATTCTTTACCATTTGCAATCATAAAATAGTCTAATATCTTCATTTTTTCAACATACGTAGCTATTACCCTCGAAAACTAAAACTTTTGAAATAGGAAAAGAGCCTTTAATCACATTCTTTACCATTTGCAATCATAAAATAGTCTAATATCTTCGTTTTTTCAACATACGTAGCTATTACCCTCGAAAACTAAAACTTTTGAAATAGGAAAAGAGCCTTTAATCACATTCTTTACCATGTGCAATCATAAAATTGTCTAATATCTTCATTTTTTCCACAGACATAGCTATTACCCTCGAAAACTAAAACTTTTGAAATAGGAAAAAAGCCTTTAATCACATTCTTTACCATTTGCAATCATAAAATAGTCTAATATCTTCATTTTTTCAACATACGTAGCTATTACCCTCGAAAACTAAAACTTTTGACATAGGAAAAGAGCCTTTAATCACATTCTTTACCATTTGCATTCATAAAATAGTCTAATATATTCATTATTTCAACATACGTAGCTATTACCCTCGAAAACTAAAACTTTTGACATAGGAAAAGAGCCTTTAATCACATTCTTTACCATTTGTAATCATAAAATAGTCTAATATCTTCATTTTTTCAACATACGTAGCTATTACCCTCGAAAACTAAAACTTTTGACATAGGAAAAGAGCCTTTAATCACATTCTTTACCATGTGCAATCATAAAATAGTCTAATATCTTCATTTTTTCAATATACGTAGCTATTACCCTCGAAAACTAAAACTTTTGACATAGGAAAAGAGCCTTTAATCACATTCTTTACCATTTGCAATCATAAAATAGTCTAATATCTTCATTTTTTCCACAGACAAAGCTCTTACCCTCGAAAACTAAAACTTTTGAAATAGGAAAAGAGCCTTTAATCACATTCTTTACCATTTGCAATCATAAAATAGTCTAATATCTTCATTTTTTCAACATACGTAGCTATTACCCTCGAAAACTAAAACTTTTGACATAGGAAAAGAGCCTTTAATCACATTCTTCACCATTTGCAACCATAAAATAGTCTAATATCTTCAATTTTTCAACGTACGTAGCTATTACCCTCGAAAACTAAAACTTTTGAAATAGGAAAAGAGCTTTTAATCACATTCTTTACCATGTGCGATCATAAAATTGTCTAATATCTTCATTTTTTCCACAGACAAAGCTCTTACCCTCGAAAACTAAAACTTTTGAAATAGGAAAAGAGCCTTTAATCACATTCTTTACCATTTGCAATCCTAAAATAGTCCAATATCTTCATTTTTTCAACATACGTAGCTATTACCCTCGAAAACTAAAACTTTTGACATAGGAAAAGAGCCTTTAATCACATTCTTTACCATTTGCAATCATAAAATAGTCTAATATCTTCATTTTTTCAACATACGTAGCTATTACCCTCGAAAACTAAAACTTTTGACATAGGAAAAGAGCCTTTAATCACATTCTTTACCATTTGCAATCATAAAATAGTCTAATATCTTCATTTTTTCAACATACGTAGCTATTACCCTCGAAAACTAAAACTTTTGAAATAGGAAAAGAGCCTTTAATCACATTCTTTACCATGTTGCAATCATAAAATTGTCTAATATCTTCATTTTTTCAACATACGTAGCTATTACCCTCGAAAACTAAAACTTTTGAAAGGAAAAGAGCCTTTAATCACATTCTTTACCATTTGCAATCATAAAATAGTCTAATATCTTCATTTTTTCAACATACGTAGCTATTACCCTCGAAAACTAAAACTTTTGAAATAGGAAAAGAGCCTTTAATCACATTCTTTACCATTTGCAATCATAAAATAGTCTAATATCTTCATTTTTTCAACATACGTAGCTATTACCCTCGAAAACTAAAACTTTTGAAATAGGAAAAGAGCCTTTAATCACATTCTTTACCATTTGCAATCATAAAATAGTCTAATATCTTCATTTTTTCAACATACGTAGCTATTACCCCGAAAACTAAAACTTTTGAAATAGGAAAAGAGCCTTTAATCACATTCTTTACCATTTGCAATCATAAAATAGTCTAATATCTTCATTTTTTCAACATACGTAGCTATTACCCTCGAAAACTAAAACTTTTGACATAGGAAAAGAGCCTTTAATCACATTCTTTACCATTTGCAATCATAAAATAGTCTAATATCTTCATTTTTTCAACATACGTAGCTATTACCCTCGAAAACTAAAACTTTTGACATAGGAAAAGAGCCTTTAATCACATTCTTTACCATTTGCAATCATAAAATAGTCTAATATCTTCATTTTTTCAACATACGTAGCTATTACCCTCGAAAACTAAAACTTTTGAAATAGGAAAAGAGCCTTTAATCACATTCTTTACCATGTGCAATCATAAAATAGTCTAATATCTTCATTTTTTCAACATACGTAGCTATTACCCTCGAAAACTAAAACTTTTGACATAGGAAAAGAGCCTTTAATCACATTCTTTACCATTGCAATCATAAAATAGTCTAATATCTTCATTTTTTCCACAGACAAAGCTATTACCCTCGAAAACTAAAACTTTTGAAATAGGAAAAGAGCCTTTAATCACATTCTTTACCATTTGCAATCATAAAATAGTCTAATATCTTCATTTTTTCAACATACGTAGCTATTACCCTCGAAAACTAAAACTTTTGACATAGGAAAAGAGCCTTTAATCACATTCTTTACCATTTGCAATCATAAAATAGTCTAATATCTTCATTTTTTCAACATACGTAGCTATTACCCTCGAAAACTAAAACTTTTGAAATAGGAAAAGAGCCTTTAATCACATTCTTTACCATGTGCAATCATAAAATAGTCTAATATCTTCATTTTTTCACATACGTAGCTATTACCCTCGAAAACTAAAACTTTTGAAATAGGAAAAGAGCCTTTAATCACATTCTTTACCATTTGCAATCATAAAATAGTCTAATATCTTCATTTTTTCAACATACGTAGCTATTACCCTCGAAAACTAAAACTTTTGACATAGGAAAAGAGCCTTTAATCACATTCTTTACCATTTGCAATCATAAAATAGTCTAATATCTTCATTTTTTCCATGACATAGCTATTACCCTCGAAAACTAAAACTTTTGAAATAGGAAAAGAGCCTTTAATCACATTCTTTACCATTTGCAATCATAAAATAGTCTAATATCTTCATTTTTTCAACATACGTAGCTATTACCCTCGAAAACTAAAACTTTTGAAATAGGAAAAGAGCCTTTAATCACATTCTTTACCATTTGCAATCATAAAATAGTCTAATATCTTCATTTTTTCAACATACGTAGCTATTACCCTCGAAAACTAAAACTTTTGAAATAGGAAAAGAGCCTTTAATCACATTCTTTACCATTTGCAATCATAAAATAGTCTAATATCTTCATTTTTTCAACATACGTAGCTATTACCCTCGAAAACTAAAACTTTTGACATAGGAAAAGAGCCTTTAATCACATTCTTTACCATGTGCAATCATAAAATAGTCTAATATCTTCATTTTTTCACATACGTAGCTATTACCCTCGAAAACTAAAACTTTTGAAATAGGAAAAGAGCCTTTAATCACATTCTTTACCATTTGCAATCATAAAATAGTCTAATATCTTCATTTTTTCAACATACGTAGCTATTACCCTCGAAAACTAAAACTTTTGACATAGGAAAAGAGCCTTTAATCATATTCTTTACCATTTGCAATCATAAAATAGTCTAATATCTTCATTTTTTCAACATACGTAGCTATTACCCTCGAAAACTAAAACTTTTGAAATAGGAAAAGAGCCTTTAATCACATTCTTTACCATGTGCAATCATAAAATAGTCTAATATCTTCATTTTTTCCAACATACAAAGCTATTACCCTCAAAACTAAAACTTTTGAAATAGGAAAAGAGCCTTTAATCACATTCTTTACCATTTGCAATCATAAAATAGTCTAATATCTTCATTTTTTCAACATACGTAGCTATTACCCTCGAAAACTAAAACTTTTGAAATAGGAAAAGAGCCTTTAATCACATTCTTTACCATTTGCAATCATAAAATAGTCTAATATCTTCATTTTTTCAACATACGTAGCTATTACCCTCGAAAACTAAAACTTTTGACATAGGAAAAGAGCCTTTAATCACATTCTTTACCATTTGCAATCATAAAATAGTCTAATATCTTCATTTTTTCAACATACGTAGCTATTACCCTCGAAAACTAAAACTTTTGAAATAGGAAAAGAGCCTTTAATCACATTCTTTACCATTTGCAATCATAAAATAGTCTAATATCTTCATTTTTTCAACATACGTAGCTATTACCCTCGAAAACTAAAACTTTTGACATAGGAAAAGAGCCTTTAATCACATTCTTTACCATTTGCAATCATAAAATAGTCTAATATCTTCATTTTTTCAACATACGTAGCTATTACCCTCGAAAACTAAAACTTTTGAAATAGGAAAAGAGCCTTTAATCACATTCTTTACCATTTGCAATCATAAAATAGTCTAATATCTTCATTTTTTCAACATACGTAGCTATTACCCTCGAAAACTAAAACTTTTGAAATAGGAAAAGAGCCTTTAATCACATTCTTTACCATTTGCAATCATAAAATAGTCTAATATCTTCATTTTTTCAACATACGTAGCTATTACCCTCGAAAACTAAAACTTTTGAAATAGGAAAAGAGCCTTTAATCACATTCTTTACCATTTGCAATCATAAAATAGTCTAATATCTTCATTTTTTCAACATACGTAGCTATTACCCTCGAAAACTAAAACTTTTGACATAGGAAAAGAGCCTTTAATCACATTCTTTACCATTTGCAATCATAAAATAGTCTAATATCTTCATTTTTTCAACATACGTAGCTATTACCCTCGAAAACTAAAACTTTTGACATAGGAAAAGAGCCTTTAATCACATTCTTTACCATTTGCAATCATAAAATAGTCTAATATCTTCATTTTTTCAACATACGTAGCTATTACCCTCGAAAACTAAAACTTTTGAAATAGGAAAAGAGCCTTTAATCACATTCTTTACCATTTGCAATCATAAAATAGTCTAATATCTTCATTTTTTCAACATACGTAGCTATTACCCTCGAAAACTAAAACTTTTGAAATAGGAAAAGAGCCTTTAATCACATTCTTTACCATGTGCAATCATAAAATAGTCTAATATCTTCATTTTTTCAACATACGTAGCTATTACCCTCGAAAACTAAAACTTTTGAAATAGGAAAAGAGCCTTTAATCACATTCTTTACCATTTGCAATCATAAAATAGTCTAATATCTTCATTTTTTCAACATACGTAGCTATTACCCTCGAAAACTAAAACTTTTGAAATAGGAAAAGAGCCTTTAATCACATTCTTTACCATTTGCAATCATAAAATAGTCTAATATCTTCATTTTTTCAACATACGTAGCTATTACCCTCGAAAACTAAAACTTTTGACATAGGAAAAGAGCCTTTAATCACATTCTTTACCATTTGCAATCATAAAATAGTCTAATATCTTCATTTTTTCAACATACGTAGCTATTACCCTCGAAAACTAAAACTTTTGAAATAGGAAAAGAGCCTTTAATCACATTCTTTACCATTTGCAATCATAAAATAGTCTAATATCTTCATTTTTTCAACATACGTAGCTATTACCCTCGAAAACTAAAACTTTTGACATAGGAAAAGAGCCTTTAATCACATTCTTTACCATTTGCAATCATAAAATAGTCTAATATCTTCATTTTTTCACATACAGCTATTACCCTCGAAAACTAAAACTTTTGAAATAGGAAAAGAGCCTTTAATCACATTCTTTACCATTTGCAATCATAAAATAGTCTAATATCTTCATTTTTTCAACATACGTAGCTATTACCCTCGAAAACTAAAACTTTTGACATAGGAAAAGAGCCTTTAATCACATTCTTTACCATTTGCAATCATAAAATAGTCTAATATCTTCATTTTTTCAACATACGTAGCTATTACCCTCGAAAACTAAAACTTTTGAAATAGGAAAAGAGCCTTTAATCACATTCTTTACCATGTGCAATCATAAAATAGTCTAATATCTTCATTTTTTCCACAGACAGCTATTACCCTCGAAAACTAAAACTTTTGAAATAGGAAAAGAGCCTTTAATCACATTCTTTACCATTTGCAATCATAAAATAGTCTAATATCTTCATTTTTTCAACATACGTAGCTATTACCCTCGAAAACTAAAACTTTTGAAATAGGAAAAGAGCCTTTAATCACATTCTTTACCATGTGCAATCATAAAATAGTCTAATATCTTCATTTTTTCAACATACGTAGCTATTACCCTCGAAAACTAAAACTTTTGACATAGGAAAAGAGCCTTTAATCACATTCTTTACCATTTGCAATCATAAAATAGTCTAATATCTTCATTTTTTCAACATACGTAGCTATTACCCTCGAAAACTAAAACTTTTGACATAGGAAAAGAGCCTTTAATCACATTCTTTACCATTTGCAATCATAAAATAGTCTAATATCTTCATTTTTTCAACATACGTAGCTATTACCCTCGAAAACTAAAACTTTTGACATAGGAAAAGAGCCTTTAATCACATTCTTTACCATGTGCAATCATAAAATAGTCTAATATCTTCATTTTTTCAACATACGTAGCTATTACCCTCGAAAACTAAAACTTTTGAAATAGGAAAAGAGCCTTTAATCACATTCTTTACCATTTGCAATCATAAAATAGTCTAATATCTTCATTTTTTCAACATACGTAGCTATTACCCTCGAAAACTAAAACTTTTGAAATAGGAAAAGAGCCTTTAATCACATTCTTTACCATTTGCAATCATAAAATAGTCTAATATCTTCATTTTTTCAACATACGTAGCTATTACCCTCGAAAACTAAAACTTTTGAAATAGGAAAAGAGCCTTTAATCACATTCTTTACCATTGCAATCATAAAATAGTCTAATATCTTCATTTTTTCAACATACGTAGCTATTACCCTCGAAAACTAAAACTTTTGACATAGGAAAAGAGCCTTTAATCACATTCTTTACCATTTGCAATCATAAAATAGTCTAATATCTTCATTTTTTCAACATACGTAGCTATTACCCT
>NW_027066389.1:0-18375 GCF_032884065.1 Artemia franciscana
TAGCTATTACCTTCAAAAACTAAAACTTTTGACAGAGGAAAAGAGCCTTTAATCACATTCTTTACCATTTGTAATCATAAAATAGTCTAATATCTTCATTTTTTCAACATACGCGGCTTTTACCCTCGAAATAGCTGCCACATTCTTTAATCACATTTAATTATAAAATAGTCTAATACCTTCATTTTTTCCACAGACATAGCTATTACCCTCGAAAACTAAAACTTTTGAAACAGGAAAAGAGCCTTTAATCACATTCTTTACCATTTGCAATCATAAAATAGTCTAATATCTTCATTTTTTCAACATACGCAGCTATTACCCTCGAAAACTAAAACTTTTGACATAGGAAAAGAGCCTTTAATCACATTCTTTACCATGTGCAATCATAAAATAGTCTAATATCTTCATTTTTTCCACAGACATAGCTATTACCCTCAAAAACTAAAACTTTTGAAATAGGAAACGAGCCTTTAATCACATTCTTTACCATTTGCAATCATAAAATAGTCTAATATCTTCATTTTTTCAACATATTTAGCTATTACCCTCGAAAACTAAAACTTTTGACATAGGGAAAAGAGCCTTTAATCACAGTCTTTACCATGTGCAATCAAAAAATAGTCTAATATCTTCATTTTTTCCACAGACAAAGCTATTACCCTCGAAAACTAAAACTTTTGAAATAGGAAAAGAGCCTTTAATCACATTCTTTACCATGTCCAATCATAAAATTGTCTAATATCTTCATTTTTTCCACAGACAAAGCTATTACCCTCCAAAACTAAAACGTTTGACATAGGAAAAGAGCGCTTTAATCACATTCTTTACCATGTAAAATCATAAAATAGTCTAATATCTTCATTTTTTCCACAGACATAGCTATTACCCTTGAAAACTAAAACTTTTGAAATAGGAAAAGAGCTTTAATCACATTCTTTACCATTTGCAATCATGAAATTGTCTAATATCTTCATTTTTTCAACATATTTAGCTATTACCCTCGAAAACTAAAACTTTTGACATAGGAAAAGAGCCTTTAATCACATTCTTTACCATGTGCAATCATAAAATAGTCTAATATCTTCATTTTTTCAACATACGTAGCTATTACCCTCGAAAACTAAAACTTTTGAAATAGGAAAAGACCCTTTAATAACATTCTTTACCATGTGCAATCATAAAATAGTCTAATATTTTCATTTTTTCAACAAACGTAGCAATTTTGAAATAGGAAACTAAAACTTTTGAAATATAAAATAGTCTAATATCTTCATTCTTTCAACATATGTAGCTATTACCCCCGAAAACTAAAACTTTTGACATAGGAAAAGAGCCTTTAATCACATTCTTTACCATGTGCAATCATAAAATAGTCTAATATCTTCATTTTTTTAACATATGTAGCTATTACCCTCGGAAACTAAAACTTTTGACATAGGAAAAGAGCCTTTAATCACATTCTTTACCATTTGCAATCATAAAATAGTCTAATATCTTCATTTTTTCAACATACATAGCTATTACCCTCGAAAACTAAAACTTTTGACATAGGAAAAGAGCCTTTAATCACATTCCTTACCATTTGCAATCATAAAATTGTCTAATATCTTAATTTTTTCAACATACGTAGCTATTACCCTCGAAAACTAAAACTGTTGAAATAGGAAAAGAGCCTTTAATCACATGTCCTTACCATGTGCAATCATAAAATAGTCTAATATCTTCAATTTTTCAACAGACATAGCTATTACCGTCGAAAACTAAAACTTTTGAAATAGGAAAAGAGCCTTTAATCACATTTTTTACCATTTGCAATCATAAAATTGTCTAATATCTTCATTTTTTCAACATACGTAGCTATTACCCTCGAAAACTAAAACTTTTGAAATAGGAAAAGAGCCTTTAATCACATTCTTTACCATTTGCAATCATAAAATAGTCTAATATCTTCATTTTTCCAACATACGCAGCTATTACCCTCGAAAAATAAAACTTTTGAATTAGGAAAAGAGCCTTCAATCACATTCTTTACCATTTGCAATCATAAAATAGTCTAATATCTTCTTTTTTTCAACATACGTAGCTATTACCCTCGAATACTAAAACTTTTTGAAATAGGAAAAGAGCCTTTAATCACATTCTATACCTTGTGCAATCATATAATATTCTAATATTTTCATTTTTTTCAACATACGTAGCTATTACCCTCTAAAACTAAAACTTTTGAAATAGGAAAAGAGCCTTTAATCACATTCTTTACCATATGCAATCATAAAATTGTCTAATATCTTCATTTTTTCCACAGACAAAGCTATTAACCTCAAAAACTAAAACTTTTGACATAGGAAAAGAGCCTTTAATCACATTCTTTACCATGTGCAATCATAAAATTGTCTAATATCTTCATTTTTTCAACATACGTAGCTATTACCCTCGGAAACTAAAAGTTTTGAAATAGGAAAAGAGCCTTTAATCACACTCTTTACCATGTGCAATCATAAAATAGTCTAATATCTTCATTTTTTCCACAGACATAGCTATTACCTTCGAAAACTAAAACTTTTGAAATAGGAAAAGAGCCTTTAATCACATTCTTTACCATGTGCAATCATAAAATTGTCTAATATCTTCATTTTTTCTACATACGTAGCTATTACCCTCGAAAACTAAAACTTTTGACAGAGGAAAAGAGCCTTTAATCACATTCTTTACCATTTGCAATCATAAAATAGTCTAATATCTTCATTTTTTCAACATACGTAGCTATTACCCTTGAAAACTAAAACTTTTGAAATAGGAAAAGAGCCTTTAATCACATTCTTTACCATTTGCAATCATAAAATAGTCTAATATCTTCATTTTTTTCAACATACGCAGCTATTACCCTCGAAAACTAAAACTTTTGAAATAGGAAAAGAGCCTTCAATCACATTCTTTACCATTTGCAATCATAAAATAGTCTAATATCTTCTTTTTTTCAACATACGTAGCTATTACCCTCGAATACTAAAACTTTTGAAATAGGAAAAGAGCCTTTAATCACATTCTTTACCTTGTGCAATCATAAAATAGTCTAATATTTTCATTTTTTTCAACATACGTAGCTATTACCCTCGAAAACTAAAACTTTTGAAATAGGAAAAGAGCCTTTAATCACATTCTTTACCATATGCAATCATAAAATTGTCTAATATCTTCATTTTTCCACAGACAAAGCTATTACCCTCGAAAACTAAAACTTTTGACATAGGAAAAGAGCCTTTAATCACATTCTTTACCATGTGCAATCATAAAATTGTCTAATATCTTCATTTTTTCAACATACGTAGCTATTACCCTCGAAAACTAAAAGTTTTGAAATAGGAAAAGAGCCTTTAATCACACTCTTTACCATGTGCAATCATAAAATAGTCTAATATCTTCATTTTTTCCACATACATAGCTATTACCCTCGAAAACTAAAACTTTTGAAATAAGAAAAGAGCCTTTAATCACTTTCTTTACCATTTGCAATCATAAAATAGTCTAATATCTTCATTTTTTCCACAGACATAGCTATTACCCTCGAAAACTAAAACTTTTGAAATAGGAAAAGAGCCTTCAATCACATTCTTTACCATGTGCAATCATAAAATTGTCTAATATCTTCATTTTTTCAACATACGTAGCTGTTACCCTCGAAAACTAAAACTTTTGAAATAGGAAAAGAGCCTTTAATCACATTCTTTACCATGTTCAATCATAAAATAGTCTAATATCTTCATTTTTTCAACATACGTAGCTCTTACCCCCGAAAACTAAAACTTTTGAAATAGGAAAAGAGCCTTTAATCACATTCTATACCATTTGCAATCATAAAATAGTCTAATATCTTCATTTTTTCAACATATGTAGCTATTACCCTCGAAAACTAAAACTTTTGACATAGGAAAAGAGCCTTTAATCACATTCCTTACCATGTGCAATCATAAAATAGTCTAATATTTTCATTTTTTCAACAAACGTAGTTATTTTGAAATAGGAAACTAAAACTTTTGAAATATAAAATAGTCTAATATCTTCATTCTTTCAACATAAATAGCTATTACCCCCGAAAACTAAAACTTTTGACATAGGAAAAGAGCCTTTAATCACATTCTTTACCATGTGCAATCATAAAATAGTCTAATATCTTAATTTTTTTAACATATGTAGCTATTACCCTCGAAAACTAAAACTTTTGGACATAGGAAAAGAGCCTTTAATCACATTCTATACCATTTGCAATCATAAAATAGTCTAATATCTTCATTTTTTCAACATACGTAGCTATTACCCTCGAAAACTAAAACTTTTGACATAGGAAAAGAGCTTTAATCACATTCCTTACCATTTGCAATCATAAAATTGTCAAATATCTTCATTTTTTCAACATACGTAGCTATTACCCTCGAAAACTAAAACTGTTGAAATAGGAAAAGAGCCTTTAATCACATTCTTTACCATGTGCAATCATAAAATAGTCTAATATCTTCATTTTTTCAACAGACATAGCTATTAACGTCGAAAACTAAAACTTTTGAAATAGGAAAAGAGCCTTTAATCACATTCTTTACCATTTGCAATCATAAAATTGTGTAATATCTTCATTTTTTCAACATACGTAGCTATTACCCTCAAAAACTAAAACTTTTGACAGAGGAAAAGAGCCTTTAATCACATACTTTACCATTTGCAATCATAAAATAGTCTAATATCTTCATTTTATAAACATACGTAGCTATTACCCTTGAAAACTAAAACTTTTGAAATAGGAAAAGAGCCTTTAAATCACATTCTTTACCATTTGCAATCATAAAATAGTCTAATATCTTCATTTTTTCAACATACGCAGCTATTACCCTCGAAAACTAAAACTTTTGAAATAGGAAAAGAGCCTTCAATCACATTCTTTACCATTTGCAATCATAAAATAGTCTAATATCTTCTTTTTTTCAACATACGTAGCTATTACCCTCGAATACTAAAACTTTTGAAATAGGAAAAGAGCCTTTAATCACATTCTTTACCTTGTGCAATCATAAAATAGTCTAATATTTTCATTTTTTTCAACATACGTAGCTATTACCCTCTAAAACTAAAACTTTTGAAATAGGAAAAGAGCCTTTAATCACATTCTTTACCATATGCAATCATAAAATTGTCTAATATCTTCATTTTTTCCACAGACAAAGCTATTAACCTCGAAAACTAAAACTTTTGACATAGGAAAAGAGCCTTAATCACATTCTTTACCATGTGCAATCATAAAATTGTCTAATATCTTCATTTTTTCAACATACGTAGCTATTACCCTCGAAAACTAAAAGTTTTGAAATAGGAAAAGAGCCTTTAATCACACTCTTTACCATGTGCAATCATAAAATAGTCTAATATCTTCATTTTTTCCACAGACATAGCTATTACCTTCGAAAACTAAAACTTTTGAAATAGGAAAAGAGCCTTCAATCACATTCTTTACCATGTGCAATCATAAAATTGTCTAATATCTTCATTTTTTCAACATACGTAGCTGTTACCCTCGAAAACTAAAACTTTTTAAATAGGAAAAGAGCCTTTAATCACATTCTTTACCATGTGCAATCATAAAATAGTCTAATATCTTCATTTTTTCAACATACGTAGCTCTTACCCCCGAAAACTAAAACTTTTGAAATAGGAAAAGAGCCTTTAATCACATTCTTTACCATGTGCAATCATAAAATAGTCTAATATCTTCATTTTTTCCACATACATAGCTATTACCCTCGAAAACTAAAACTTTTGAAATAAGAAAAGAGCCTTTAATCACTTTCTTTACCATTTGCAATCATAAAATAGTCTAATATCTTCATTTTTTCCACAGACATAGCTATTACCCTCGAAAACTAAAAGTTTTGAAATAGGAAAAGAGCCTTTAATCACATTCTTTACCATTTGCAATCATAAAATAGTCTAATATCTTCATTTTTTCAACATACGTAGCTATTACCCTCGAAAACTAAAACTTTTGAAATAGGAAAAGAGCCTTTAATCACATTCTTTACCATGTGCAATCATAAAATAGTCTAATATTTTCATTTTTTCAACAAACGTAGCAATTTTGAAATAGGAAACTAAAACTTTTGAAATATAAAATAGTCTAATATCTTCATTCTTTCAACATATGTAGCTATTACCCCCGAAAACTAAAACTTTTGACATAGGAAAAGAGCCTTTAATCACATTCTTTACCATGTGCAATCATAAAATAGTCTAATATCTTCATTTTTTTAACATATGTAGCTATTACCCTCGAAAACTAAACTTTTGACATAGGAAAAGAGCCTTTAATCACATTCTTTACCATTTGCAATCATAAAATAGTCTAATATCTTCATTTTTTCAACATACATAGCTATTACCCTCGAAAACTAAAACTTTTGACATAAGAAAAGAGCCTTTAATCACATTCCTTACCATTTGCAATCATAAAATTGTCTAATATCTTAATGTTTTTCAACATACGTAGCTATTACCCCTCGAAGCTAAAACTGTTGAAATAGGAAAAGAGCCTTTAATCACATTCCTTACCATGTGCAATCATAAAATAGTCTAATATCTTCATTTTTTCAACAGACATAGCTATTACCGTCGAAAACTAAAACTTTTGAAATAGGAAAAGAGCCTTTAATCACATTTTTTACCATTTGCAATCATAAAATTGTCCTAATATCTTCATTTTTTCAACATACGTAGCTATTACCCTCGAAAACTAAAACTTTTGAAATAGGAAAAGAGCCTTTAATCACATTCTTTACCATTTGCAATCATAAAATAGTCTAATATCTTCATTTTTCCAACATACGCAGCTATTACCCTCGAAAAATAAAACTTTTGAAATAGGAAAAGAGCCTTTAATCACATTCTTTACCTTGTGCAATCATATAATATTCTAATATTTTCATTTTTTTCAACATACGTAGCTATTACCCTCTAAAACTAAAACTTTTGAAATAGGAAAAGAGCCTTTAATCACATTCTTTACCATATGCAATCATAAAATTGTCTAATATTTTCATTTTTTCCACAGACAAAGCTATTAACCTCGGAAACTAAAAGTTTTGAAATAGGAAAAGAGCCTTTAATCACACTCTTTACCATGTGCAATCATAAAATAGTCTAATATCTTCATTTTTTCCACAGACATAGCTATTACCTTCGAAAACTAAAACTTTTGAAATAGGAAAAGAGCCTTCAATCACATTCTTTACCATGTGCAATCATAAAATTGTCTAATATCTTCATTTTTTCTACATACGTAGCTATTACCCTCGAAAACTAAAACTTTTGACAGAGGAAAAGAGCCTTTAATCACATTCTTTACCATTTGCAATCATAAAATAGTCTAATATCTTCATTTTTTCAACATACGTAGCTATTACCCTCGAAAACTAAAACTTTTGAAATAGGAAAAGAGCCTTTAATCACATTCTTTACCATTTGTAATCATAAAATAGTCTAATATCTTCATTTTTTCAACATACGCGGCTTTTACCCTCGAAATAGCTGCCACATTCTTTAATCACATTTAATCATAAAATAGTCTAATACCTTCATTTTTTCCACAGACATAGCTATTACCCTCGAAAACTAAAACTTTTGAAACAGGGAAAAGAGCCTTTAATCACATTCTATACCATTTGCAATCATAAAATAGTCTAATATCTTCATTTTTTCAACATACGTAGCTATTACCCTCGAAAACTAAAACTTTTGACATAGGAAAAGAGCCTTTAATCACATTCTTTACCATGTGCAATCATAAAATAGTCTAATATCTTCATTTTTTCCACAGACATAGCTATTACCCTCGAAAACTAAAACTTTTGAAATAGGAAAAGAGCCTTTAATCACATTCTTTACCATTTGCAATCATAAAATAGTCTAATATCTTCATTTTTTTCAACATACATAGCTATTACCCTCGAAAACTAAAACTTTTGACATAAGAAAAGAGCCTTTAATCACATTCCTTACCATTTGCAATCATAAAATTGTCTAATATCTTAATTTTTTCAACATACGTAGCTATTACCCTCGAAAACTAAAAACTGTTGAAATAGGAAAAGAGCCTTTAATCACATTCCTTACCATGTGCAATCATAAAATAGTCTAATATCTTCATTTTTTCAACAGACATAGCTATTACCGTCGAAAACTAAAACTTTTGAAATAGGAAAAGAGCCTTTAATCACATTTTTTTACCATTTGCAATCATAAAATTGTCTAATATCTTCATTTTTTCAACATACGTAGCTATTACCCTCGAAAACTAAACCTTTTGAAATAGGAAAAGAGCCTTTAATCACATTCTTTACCATTTGCAATCATAAATAGTCTAATATCTTCATTTTTTCCAACATACGCAGCTATTACCCTCGAAAAAATAAAACTTTTGAAATAGGAAAAGAGCCTTTAATCACATTCTTTACCTTGTGCAATCATATAATATTCTAATATTTTCATTTTTTTCAACATACGTAGCTATTACCCTCTAAAACTAAAACTTTTGAAATAGGAAAAGAGCCTTTAATCACATTCTTTACCATATGCAATCATAAAATTGTCTAATATCTTCATTTTTTCCACAGACAAAGCTATTAACCTCGGAAACTAAAAGTTTTGAAATAGGAAAAGAGCCTTTAATCACACTCTTTACCATGTGCAATCATAAAATAGTCTAATATCTTCATTTTTTCCACAGACATAGCTATTACCTTCGAAACTAAAACTTTTGAAATAGGAAAAGAGCCTTCAATCACATTCTTTACCATGTGCAATCATAAAATTGTCTAATATCTTCATTTTTTCTACATACGTAGCTATTACCCTCGAAAACTAAAACTTTTGACAGAGGAAAAGAGCCTTTAATCACATTCTTTACCATTTGCAATCATAAAATAGTCTAATATCTTCATTTTTTCAACATACGTAGCTATTACCCTCGAAAACTAAAACTTTTGAAATAGGAAAAGAGCCTTTAATCACATTCTTTACCATTTGTAATCATAAAATAGTCTAATATCTTCATTTTTTCAACATACGCGGCTTTTACCCTCGAAATAGCTGCCACATTCTTTAATCACATTTAATCATAAAATAGTCTAATACCTTCATTTTTTCCACAGACATAGCTATTACCCTCGAAAACTAAAACTTTTGAAACAGGAAAAGAGCCTTTAATCACATTCTTTACCATTTGCAATCATAAAATAGTCTAATATCTTCATTTTTTCAACATACGTAGCTATTACCCTCGAAAACTAAAACTTTTGACATAGGAAAAGAGCCTTTAATCACATTCTTTACCATGTGCAATCATAAAATAGTCTAATATCTTCATTTTTTCCACAGACATAGCTATTACCCTCGAAAACTAAAACTTTGAAATAGGAAAAGAGCCTTTAATCACATTCTTTACCATGTCCAATCATAAAATTGTCTAATATCTTCATTTTTTCCACAGACAAAGCTATTACCCTCCAAAACTAAAACGTTTGACATAGGAAAAGAGCCTTTAATCACATTCTTTACCATGTAAAATCATAAAATAGTCTAATATCTTCATTTTTTCCACAGACATAGCTATTACCCTTGAAAACTAAAACTTTTGAATAGGAAAAGAGCCTTTAATCACATTCTTTACCATTTGCAATCATAAAATTGTCTAATATCTTCATTTTTTCCACAGGTATAGCTATTACCCTCGAAAACTAAAACTTTTGAAATAGGAAAAGAGCCTTTAATCACATTCTTTACCATGTGCAATAATAAAATAGTCAAATATCTTCATTTTTTCAACATACGTAGCTCTTACCCCTGAAAACTAAAACTTTTTAAATAGGAAAAGAGCCTTTAATCACATTCTTTACCATGTGCAATCATAAAATAGTCTAATATCTTCATTTTTTCAACATACGTAGCTCTTACCCCCGAAAACTAAAACTTTTGAAATAGGAAAAGAGCCTTTAATCACATTCTTTACCATGTGCAATCATAAAATAGTCTAATATCTTCATTTTTTCCACAGACATAGCTATTACCCTCGAAAACTAAAACTTTTGAAATAGGAAAAGAGCCTTTAATCACATTCTTTACCATTTCAAAAGTTTTAGTTTTTGAGGGTAATAGCTACGTATGTTGAAAAAATGAAGATATTAGACTATTTTATGATTGCACATGGTAAAGAATGTGATTAAAGGCTCTTTTCCTATTTCAAAAGTTTTAGTTTTCGGGGGTAATAGCTACATATGTTGAAAAAATGAAGATATTAGACTATTTTATGATTGCAAATGGTAAAGAATGTGATTAAAGGCTCTTTTCCTGTTTCAAAAGTTTTAGTTTTCGAGGGTAATAGCTACGTATGTTGAAAAAAATGAAGATATTAGAAAATTTTATGATTGCACATGGTAAAGAATGTGATTAAAGGCTCTTTTCCTATGTCAAAAGTTTTAGTTTTCGGGGGTAAGAGCTTTGTCTGTTGAAAAAAATGAAGATATTGGACTATTTCATGATTGCACATGGTAAAGAATGTGATTAAAGGCTCTTTTCCTATTTCAAAGTTTTAGTTTTCGAGGGTAATAGCTACATATGTTGAAAAAATGAAGATATTACACAATTTTATGATTGCGAGTGGTAAAGAATGTGATTAAAGGCTCTTTTCCTATGTCAAAAGTTTTAGTTTTCGAGGGTAATAGCTTTGTCTGTGGAAAAAATGAAGATATTAGACAATTTTACGATTGCACATGGTAAAGAATCTGATTAAAGGCTCTTTTCCTCTTTCAAAAGTTTAAGTTTTCGAGGGTAATAGCTACGTATGTTGAAAAAAATGAAGATATTAGACTATTTTATGATTGCAAATGGTAAAGAATGTGATTAAAGGCTCTTTTCCTATGTCAAAAGTTTTAGTTTTCGAGGGTAATAGCTACGTATGTTGAAAAAATGAAGATATTAGACTATTTTATGATTGCAAATGGTAAAGAATGTGATTAAAGGCTCTTTTCCTATTTCAAAAGTTTAGTTTTCGGGGGTAAGAGCTACGTATGTTGAAAAAATGAAGATATTAGACTATTTTATGATTGCAAATGGTAAAGAATGTGATTAAAGGCTCTTTTCCTATTTCAAAAGTTTTAGTTTTCTAGGGTAATAGCTATGTCTGTGGAAAAAATGAAGATATTAGACAATTTTATAATTGCACATGGTAAAGAATGTGATTAAAGGCTCTTTTCCTATTTCAAAAGTTTTAGTTTTCGGGGGTAAGAGCTTTGTCTGTGGAAAAAAATGAAGATATTAGACAATTTTATGATTGCACATGGTAAAGAATGTGATTAAAGGCTCTTTTCCTTTTTCAAAAGTTTTAGTTTTCGAGGGTAATAGCTACGTCTGTTGAAAAAAATGAAGATATTAGACTATTTTATGATTGCAAACGGTAAAGAATGTGATTTAAGGCTCTTTTCCTATTTCAAAAGTTTTAGTTTTCGAGGGTAATAGCTACGTTTGTTGAAAAAATGAAGATATTAGACTATTTTAAGATTGCAAATGGTAAATAATGTGATTAAAGGCTCTTTTCCTATGTCAAAAGTTTTAGTTTTCGAGGGGTAATAGCTACGTATGTTGAAAAAATGAAGATATTAGACTATTTTATGATTGCAAATGGTAAAGAATGTGATTAAAGGCTCTTTTCCTATTTCAAAAGTTTTAGTTTTCGAGGGTAATAACTTTGTCTATGGAAAAATGAAGATATTAGACTATTTTATGATTACAAACGGTAAAGAATGTGATTAAAGGCTCTTTTCCTATTTCAAAAGTTTTAGTTTTCGAGGGTAATAGCTACCTATGTTGAAAAAATGAAGATATTAGACTATTTTATGATTGCAAATGGTAAAGAATGTGATTAAAGGCTCTTTTCCTATGTCAAAAGTTTTATTTTTCGAGGGTAATAGCTACGTATGTTGAAAAAATGAAGATATTAGACTATTTTATCATTGTAAATGGTAAAGAATATGATTAAAGGCTCTTTTCCCTATGTCAAAAGTTTTAGTTTTTGGGGGGTAATAGCTACGTATGTTGAAAAAATGAAGATATTAGACTATTTTATGATTGCAAATGGTAAAGAATATGATTAAAGGCTCTTTTCCTATTTCAAAAGTTTTAGTTTTCGAGGGTAATAGCTTTGTCTGTGGAAAAAATGAAGATATTAGACAATTTTATGATTGCACATGGTAAAGAATGTGATTAAAGGCTCTTTCCCCTATGTCAAAAGTTTTAGTTTTCGAGGGTAATAGCTACGTATGTTGAAAAAATGAAGTTTTCGAGGGTAATAGCTACGTATGTTGAAAAAATGAAGATATTAGACTATTTTATGATTGCAAATGGTAAAGAATGTCATTAAAGGCTTTACCATTTGTAATCATAAAATAGTTTAATATCTTCATTTTTTCAACATACGTAGCTATTACCCTCGAAAACTAAAACTTTTGAAATAGGAAAAGAGGCTTTAATCACATGCTTTACCATGTGCAATCATAAAATAGTCTAATATCTTCATTGTTTCAACATACGTAGCTATTACCCTCGAAAACTAAACATTTTGAAATAGGAAAAGAGCCTTTAATCACATTCTTTACCATGTGCAATCATAAAATAGTCTAATATCATCATTTTTTTCAACGTACTTAGCCATTTTCCTCGAAAACTAAAACTTTTTAAATAGGAAAAGAGGCCTTTAATCACATTCTTTACCATTTGCAATCATAAAATAGTTTAATATCTTCATTTTTTCAACATAAGTAGCTATTACCCTCGAAAAATAAAACTTTTGAAATAGGAAAAGAGCCTTTAATCACATTATTTACCATTTGCAATCATAAAATAGTCTAATATCTTCATTTTTTCAACATACGTAGCTATTACCCTCGAAAACTAAAACTTTTGAAATAAGAAAAGAGCCTTTAATCACATTCTTTACCATGTGCAATCATAAAATAGTCTAATATCTTCATTTTTTAAGCATACGTAGCTATTACCCTCGAAAACTAAAACTTTTGAAATAGGAAAAGAGCCTTTAATCACATTCTTTACCATGTGCAATCATAAAATAGTCTAATATCTTCATTTTTTCAACATACGTAGCTATTACCTCGAAAACTAAAACTTTTGAAATAGGAAAAGAGCCTTTAATCACATGCTTCACCATGTGCAATCATAAAATTGTCTAATATCTTCATTTTTTCAACATACGTAGCTATTACCCTCGAAAACTAAAACTTTTGAAATAAGAAAAGAGCCTTTAATCACATTCTTTACCATGTGCAATCATAAAATTGTCTAATATCTTCATTTTTTTAAGATACGTAGCTATTACCCTCGAAAACTAAAACTTTTGAAATAGGAAAACAGCCTTTAATCACATTCTTTACCATTTGCAATCATAAAATAGTCTAATATCTTCATTTTTTCAACATACGTAGCTATTACCCTGGCATGAGCCCTAGGATATATGAAAAATAAAGAGAAAAGAATAAAACTGATAATCTTTAAATGCAGATACATCTAAGCATTTTATTTAAAGTCAGGTTTACAACACTTGAAATAATTACAGCATAAGTAAAGCAACTATATCACACCTCTGGTTGAGTAACACCTCTGGTTGGTATAAGACCAAGTTTCACGGGAAAGTAATTACTCATAATTTTTAGTCTTGGCCTGTTATCTCTGTGCAGTTCCATCATAGTGCAGCTCTTCTATAATTACCACTGATTTCCTATTTTCAAATTATTTTTCCTAACTCTGGTCTTACCCTTCTATGATAACTCAACCAATTAAGACATTTGCGACTACGAAATAAGTAAAGCAACTATATCACAAATAAGTAAGTTAATGCAGCACAATGATGAAAAGCACTCCATTCAAAGTAGCCAGGACATTACATATTTCTTCTTTTGAAAAGGGAAGTCACGAGTTAAGTCTTGATGGTGGTTTAACCTGTGTGCTACCTCTGGTTGTAATTTCCCTGTATCAATAATTGCTGTTGTCTCTTTTCTAGAATCTGTAATCCTGTGAGGCTGAGAATTATTGTTATTGGGATTTTGGTTGTAATATTTCTTTGACTGGAGGTGATGGGGAATTATTTGTATGGCTTTTATAGTTTGATGGATTCTTATCCACTTCCTTCTGATGCAATTTTTTTTTGGGGGGGGGGGAGAAGGGGGACATTAATATTGTCTTCTGCAGAGAGTCTCAATTCTTTTTGGTTCTACCTCTGTTGTTTGTCATTTGGAGTCTCAACAGGCTTTCTGCCAAGTACCACCTGTTTCAGGAATTCTAATAGACTGCCCTGTTGGTATAATTTTTTGTAGCTTAGTTTTTAAGATTTTAGTAGATTTCTGTCGTTTTTGTGCTTCTGTTCTTGCATCTATAAATACAGGTTGTGATACTATTCTATGCTTTAGATGTTCAGTAGTACAATGTAGGATAAATCTCTGGTTCTTGTTCATATGAGCAATACTGGAGATGCAATGACATCAAACAGTATTTATATGTGTTTCTAGAAGTGCAAGGTATTTATCGTTTATGAATTTTTGTGTGTCCCTATTATAGTTTTGGAATATTGACTTTCCTTTTCTAAAAGGGTATTAGACAGGGGGCAGTGTGGGGTCGAAATTCAGCTATCTATGCCCCATTTTTTTAATAAAACTTTTCAATACATCTCAATGGAACTGTAGGCAATTGTCTGAGGTGATGCTGAAGGAATTTCATGTCTGGAAAAACTTCCTTCAGACATTCAGGTACTTTAGTTGAATAGGCATTGGTCTCATTTAGATCAATCGCAACATAACTACTGAAATAGTCTACAGTGACCATAAGATATTTACTATCAAGTTGGAAGAGATCAACTCCAACATGCTCCTAAGGGTGGGCATTTCATGCTGGAGAAAGAATTTTTTCGGTTTAGACTTCTGTGATAGGTCACAAACTTCAAAGTTTCTGATGAATAGCTCAATGGATTTGTTCATCCAAGCCAAAACAATTAGTAAATGAACTTTTTGTTGAGATGGACAGCATAAGATATTATGAAGTGCAATTTAAATTTTTTTTAATGGTCTGACAGGGCAATCCTTTTTCATTTGACAACCTCAACCATAGTTAACCAGTTTCTGACTGGGCAGAATTCTATTGTTAATGATGGATTTTCACTCTGCATTGCTAGACAGCTTTTTTCTATAAATTAGTGTGCTGATTTGAGCTAATTATCTATGCATATTTTATCCTTTAGTTTTAGATATCTGTCAGTACTGATGCGGATGAACCACATCAAAGTGAGTATACAGCAATCAATGTCTTCTTGCATCTTGTGGTTTTCATTGTTTTTCTGAACATAAGAGAGAGTATTAGGCATATCTTTCCTGGGCAAAATCGGATGTTATAGTTACAAGGTCGTTTTGTAGGAGCATTCTCTGTAATAATAGAGATCGTTTCCTGGTAAGAAAATTTAGAAATATTGGCTGAGGGATGATCAGGAGTAAACAGACATATAGATATTGATGAAAATACCTTCAACCAAAACGAATAGCATACAATTACTTTTCATTTTGTAAATATTTTTACTTCTTTGCTGTTTAAGAGCTTAGATGGAAAAAATGTAAGAATTATTATACGCACAGTTTATTTAATACTAGCTGTTGGGGTGGCGCTTCGTGCCACCCAAACACCTAGTTGGTGGGGGCGCTTCGCGCCCCCCCCCCCAAGCCCCCCCGCGCGCGTAAGTCGTTACGCGCCATATTAGTTACGCACCATTGTAGTTGTGTCCCTATGTCCCACCTGTGAATATAGATAGATATATATATATATATATATATAAAGGCTCTTTTCCTATTAAAAAAGTTTTAGTTTTCGAGGGTAATAGCTACGTATGTTCAAAAAATGAAGATATTAGACTATTTTATGATTGCAAATGGTAAAGAATATGATTAAAGGCTCTTTTCCTATTTCAAAAGTTTTAGTATTCGAGGGTAATAGCTAGGTCTGTTGAAAAAATGAAGATATTAGACTATTTTATGATTGCACATGGTAAAAAATGTGATTAAAGGCTCTTTTCCTATTTCAAAGGTTTTAGTTTTCGAGGGTAATAGCTATGTATGTTGAAAAAATGAAGATATTAGACTATTTTATGATTGCAAATGGTAAAAAATGTGATTAAAGGCTCTTTTCTTATTTCAAAAAATTTAGTTTTCGAGGGTAATAGCTACGTATGTTGAAAACCTGAAGATATTAGACTATTTTATGATTGCATATGGTAAAGTATGTGATTAAAGGCTCTTTTCCTATTTCAACAGTTTTAGTTTTCGAGGGTAATAGCTACGTATGTTGAAAAAATAAAGATATTAGATTATTTTATGATTGCAAATGGTAAAGAATGTGATTAAAGGCTCTTTTTCTATTTCAAAATTTTTAGTTTTCGAGGGTAATAGCTACGTATGTTAAAAAAAATGAAGATATTAGACTATTTCATGATTGCACATGGTAAAGAGTGTGATTAAAGGCTCTTTTCCTATGTCAAAAGTTTACCATGTCGACTGACGTCATGTGACGAAATTAAACACTGGGACATCGGGACACAAATGACGACCGGGACACCGGGACATAGGGAATATAAATGACGACCGGGACACTAAAAGAGAAAGCGACCGGGACACAAGGAAAGTTCAATTAGCAATCACCATCAACAAAGCACCGGGACACAAATGACGACCGGGACACAGGGAATATAAATGGGGACCAGGACACTCAAAGAAAAATTACAGACCAGGAAACCGGAACACAAGTGACGACCAGGACATAAATGACGACCGGGACACAGGGAATATAAATGACGACCAGGACACTCAAAGAGAAATTACAGACTGGGACACCGGGACACAAATGACGACCGGGACACAGGGAAACAACAACAACGGGGATGCCGGGGGGCACAGGGGGATATATAAATGACGACAGGGACACAGGGAATGTTCGATTAGCAATCACCATCAACAAAGCTCAGGGGCAATCATTAGAATAATGAGGTAAAGATCTGAATACAGATTGTTTTTCCCATGGACAATTATACGTTGCATGTTCAAGAGTCGGTAAACCTGACAATCTATTTATATGCAAAGACAATGGGACAGCCAAGAATGTTGTACATTCGCAAGTTTTACGTAGTTAAAAATATATATATATATATATATATATATATATATATATATATATCTATCTATATTCACAGGTGGGACACAGGGACACAACTACAATGGCATGGAACTAATATGGCACGTAACGACTGGTGCCCACGGGGGGGGGGGGGGGCTTGGGGGGGGGGGGGGGGCGCGAAGCACCCCCAACAGCTAGGTGTTGGGGTGGCGAAGCGCCACCCCAACAGCTAGTAGGGAATATAAATGACGACCGGGACACTCAAAGAGAGAGCAACCGAGACACAAGGAATGTTCGATTAGCAATCACCATCAACAAAGCACCGGGAAACAAATGACGACCGGGACACAGGGAATATAAATGACGACCAGGACACTCAAAGAGAAATTACAGACCGGGACACCGGAACACAAGTGACGACCGGGACAATAATGACGACCGGGACAAAAATGACGACCGGGACACCGGGAATAATAATGACGACCGCGACACTCAAAGAGAAAATATAGACTGGGACACCGGGACACAAATGACGACCGGGACACAAGGAAACAACAACAACGGGGACGCCAGGGGCACAGGGAGATATATAAATGACGACGGGGACACAGGGAATGTTCTATTAGCAATCACCATCAACAAAGCTCAAGGACAATCATTAGAATAATGAGGTATAGATCTGAATACAGATTGTTTTTCCCATGAACAATTATATGTTGCATGTTCAAGAGTCAGTGAACATGACAATCTATTTATATGCACAGACAATGGAACAGCCAAAAATGTTGTATATTCGCAAGTTTTACGTAATTAAATATATATATATATATATATATATATATATATATATATATATATATATATATATATATATCTATATTCACAGGTGGGACACAGGGACACAACTACAATGGCGCGTAACTAATATGGCGCGTAACGGCCTACGTGCGCGGGGGGGGGCTTGGGGGGGGGATAAGCCCCCACCAACTACGTGCTGCTGCGGCAACGACACAAATGACGACCGGGACACCGGGACACAGGAAGCGCCTGAACCAACTAGGTGTTAGGGTGGCGCGAACCTATAATGGCAACAGTCAAGGAAGCTGCTAAAAAAAGCTGCTT
>NW_027066390.1:0-18715 GCF_032884065.1 Artemia franciscana
AGTTGCATGTATAGCTTTTGGAAAGAGATTGTTTGTACTTTTAAAGTTTTGGAGAATATAGTTGAGAATATAAAAAGGGTTTTATTTATGTGTTGAAATTTACAAACTTTTTGCAATATTTATAAAAATTTGATTTTACTTGTTTCATATATTTTTCATCAAGAAGGAACTGTAATATCTTATGTCATTCATTTCCTCGAATAATAATTTCTTCATTAGTCAATTCACCTGATTTATACATAGCAAGCAATTCTAAATAGCATGAATTAGTGGTTTTACGCTCAGCCTTTATTTCTGCTATTCTTAGATATTTTTCAAGTATTTCCGTCATAACTGTCCCAAAACTCAAGGAAGCAAGGGGTGAAATAGCCAAAAAAGGTAAATATGAGGCGCTAAATATAAATTTGAGTACTAAGAAAGCACTACTAGCATTTACATAAAATTTAAAACATATACAATAAACAAAAAATGTCTTTTCTAGTTTTTCTTCCATTTATATATGAAAATAAACTTTAAATAAAATTATATGTTACCTAATGCAACTACTAATGGTATTAAGAATGGAAGTAAGTTACCATTTTGAATTAGTTAATGATATGATATAATTATATAAACATATTTACTCATGATTTTTCTTTGCTCAGTTTTTTCCATTTGTTTTCTTGTAAGCAATACTTTAACAGGTTCTTTACCAACAATAATAATTTCTAGAGGAATTCAGCAATTTTCATTTTTCTTAAAATATCCGTTTATTTTTACTTTTTGTAGACGGAATAAATAAAATATGTATTCAATAAAGTCATCCTTGTTATTGTTTTCAAATTGTTCATGGAGATATAAAAACGGTAATCATGGATAATTTTAAAATAGTTGTTTGTAGGAGATATCGATATTGCATACTTTACTTTCATTTTCATATTTTTCAGTCTTAGTCACCAGTCTTTTATAAGAAATAGTTAAACAGGTTTTCGTTCATTCACATTTGGATGCATTATTAGCACTTAATATTTTTGTTTTTAGTCGAAACAAGTTTTAATTTTTTTGTTTTTGGAATTCTGATAAATAAGTTGCAACTTCTTCCATTTTGTTAGAGAATTATTTCTAAGGATAAAATTCTAAGATAAAGATTTTGTAGTATTATTTCAAAAAATCTTCATAGACTTGATTGTTACATCAACCATTCTCTTTTGCGATGCTTCATAGGGATATTTTTCAAGTATATTTATTAAAACATTTTCAAAATCACCTAGACTTTCATATAGCTACATAAAGATCTTCGAGTATACCAACGAAGTTGAAAATTTAACTGCATCTGCTCCATTTTTTTGGTTTGCAACATTTCCAATTCTTCATTCTTCTGCATTTATATTTTCTTTTGTTACTTTTAGGGTTTTTACTGATATTCCTTTGTCATCAACTCTAGTCTATAGATTTTCAGGCAATTGACAAAATTTTGTTGATACATTAATATCCTCACTTAAGTACAAAATTGTAAGTATTAGTTGGTTAACACATTCACAGTTGAAATCGCTTAAAATAATATTCGTATTTTTTTTAAATTCATAACATCTTTCTCTGATTTTCGATCACCTAAATTATTTAATTGTTTTAATTGTAAATCAGAATTACCATCATCATTCAGTAATCTGCTTTCAATGCTTGTATATTTCCGATATTTACTTCCTAATTTTCAAAACTTGTTAATTAGTACACGCAAATTTTATTGCGTGAATATCAAAGTTTTTTCTGTAACGTAGAGATCCCTCATTTGTTTTGAAATCAATTAGTAAAAATCCCTTAATCTTTGTTGCCTCATTAAATTAGTTGCTAAATTTTTCTTTTTCAAGTAAGACACATAGTTTTGTCTAATTCTATTAATTTTTTTCGTTTATACCTTTTGAAAATGCAAAAAGTCACAGTTTAATCTTATAATTTTAGATGTTTCAATATAACTCTGAAAAATATAGATTATTGATGGATTTCGTTTTCAACCTCTCACGAATATATCTTTAATTCTATTTATCTTTTTCTATCAAATTCATCAAACGTAACTAAATTCGGAAACTTGGAATCTAGATCATTTACATCAATGATATAATTTTATTATTACTCTTAACGGAAAAATCTATGTCAGTTTTTTCTTCAAGAACATTAATGTTAATTATTAAATCCTTATATTTTTCTTCTTCAAGATCTGTAGCACACAAATAAATTTTAGATAGCATAAATTATCTCAAATCAAGTTCAAGAGTAAATTGGGTTTACCACATAAGGAGTTGCACAAATCAATGGTCAAACCAACCATTGAGGCTCTGGAAAATCTTTATTTTTCAAGCGATCTTAATTTTTTCCACATTTGTATACTTTAATAGGTACTTTTCAATCCATTTACTAAGTAAAAAAAATTTGTATGTAAAAAAATTTTTTCGTTGCTTTTAGCATAACTTAATTATGAATTATAAAGCTTAACTTTAATACTTAACTGGCTTAACTGTAATACCTTAATTAGCTTAATAATAACTTAACAAGCTTATAGCTTCAAGGGATTAAACCCCCATGGTACCGTGTTTTCTTTCTTTTTCAAAACCTTTCTCTTAGTGTCATTATGGTCTAGAGCCTTTTTATTTTGTTTTATCGAACATTCTATATTTGTTTGCTCTGAAGTATACGGAGTTTCTGATAAACTTTTCACTTTTCCGAATAATAGATCTTTATAATTTTGTAATGTTATCTTATCTTTAACAATATTCATATGATACCTTTCAATTTCTACTTCGCTTTGGTTTCATTCTTACTCTTTTTTAAATAAGGATACACTTTTAATCTAAAGCTTACAAGCTCTTACATTTTTCTTCCGGATAATTCATCCTTCATCGTACTTTTCACTTTTTTAAAGCATACAATTTTCTTGGAGGTCATCGCTAATGTCTGCATAAAAATCTCCACTTCAAATATCATGAATATAGCTATCCGTTTCCATATCACATGAGTCGATGTTTTCACTATTTATTAGGTTTCATGTATTCAGAATTAAATTCATACATCAGTAACTTAAATGACTTTCAAACAGTTCGTGGTAACGAACTGTAGTAAGGAGCGATCCGGCTCAATAGTAACCAAAACTCAAAAAAATTGAATTTTGATATAAATAGCTACATCAAAAGAATCGAATTTTAATGTTGATTTTAAATATATGTTTCATCAAGTTTAGTCTTAGCCATCAAAAGTTACGAGCCTGAGAAAATTTGCCTTATTTAAGAAAATAGGGGTAAACACCCCCTAAAAGTCGTAGGATCTTAACGAAAATGACACCATCAGATTCAGCGTATCAGAGAACCCTACTGTAGAAGTTTCAGGCTCCTATCTACAAAAATGTGGAATTTTGCATTTTTTGCCAGAAGACAAATCACAGGTGCGTGTTTTTTTGTTTGTTTTTTTGTTTTTTTTTTTTTTTTTTTTCTCCAGGGGTCATCGTATCGACCAAGTGGTCCTAGAATGTCGCAAGAGGGCTCATTCTAACGGAAATGAAAAGTTCTAGTGCCCTTTTTAAGTGACAAAAAAAAATTGGAGGGCACCTACGCCCTCCAATTTAAAAATTTAAAGCAAACAGAGATTATTACGCATATAAAGGGTTCTAAAAATACTTTAGCATAAAGAGCGAGGTATTTAGAAGGAGATAAATACCTCGCTGTTTATGCTAAAATATTTTTAGTGATTTCAACTATTTATTCTACGGCCTATTTGATTCAGGGGGTCATTCTTAAAGAATTGGAACAAAACTTACGATTTAGTGTAAAGAGCGAGGTATTAACGAGGGTACAAACCCCCTCGTACAAATAATAAAAATATAAGAATATAAAAGTTTGTTACGTAAGTTAATTCTTAAGTTACGTATATTTTTTACTAATAAAAACGTTCGTTGAATATTAAAAGTTCTAGTAGCCTTTTTAAGTGACCGAAAAATTGGGAGGGCAGCTAGGCCTCCTTCACCACCCCTTATTTCTCAAAATCGTCTGATCAAAACTAAGAGAAAGCCATTTAGCCAAAAAAAAAAAAAATAATATACTAATTTCATTTCAATAATTTATGTGCGGAGAGCCAAAATCAAACATGCATTAATTCAAAAACGTTCAGAAATTAAATAAAAAAAACTAGTTTTTTTAACTGAAAGTAAGGAGCGACATTAAAACTTAAAACGAACAGAAATCGCTCCGTATATGAAATGGGTTGTCCCCTCCGCAGTCCCACGCTCTTTACGCTAAAGTTTTTAGTTGTTTTAAAAAGTAGAATTGTGGCAAAGAGTCAAACTTTAGCGTAAAGAGCGAGGGACTGCGGAGGGGACAACCCATTTCATATACGGAGTAATTTCTGTTCGTTTTAAGTTTTAATGTCGCTCCTTACTTTCAGTTAAAAAAAACTAGTTTTTTTTATTTAATAATACACTAAATCCAATATAAATAGGCTTATATAGATTAATTTTTTACTTGATCATTCTGGCTACCGAGCAAGTTTTGCTATTAATTGTTTCCAATCTAGTTATGTTTCTTAATTGTTTTTTGTCTTTGCTCCTCTCCAGTGATAATTTCAATACTAGCTTTTTTTTTATCATTTTCTTTGTTTTTTCCAAAACAAGCATTATTCATGAGTTTAAAAACATTATTCTAGAAATCATTTGCTCCCCTTTGTCGTAATTTTATATTAAAATTGATGTATTCTTTTAAATAAACTGACTCAATAAATGGTAGTTTTTTGTGTACTTTTTTCCATACTCTGCTAAGTGTTAAGTAAAATTGTAAATTCTTATGATACACAGCTTAATTTATGTTATCATATAAAGTTGTGCTTAATTTATATTGAAAATGTTCAGAAGCTAATGGTAATGTTTTGTGTAACCCTCTTGGATATCCTAAATCAACTACGTAAGTAGCTCCTAAATTATCCTTACTCATTTCTGACTTAACGAAATCTTTTAATAATCGGTAATAATCCTAGGTGTTGTTTTCGTTTATATGGTTCAGGTTTATTTTTAGAATAAAAATTTTTTCAAGTAGATTTTGTGACATTGCCCAACAATAATTAGAAGCATTTAAATACATTAAATAATTCGAGGGTTGTGTTTGATTATAGTTTTTGACATATTTCCTATTTATTTCAGCATATAACAGTGAAAAAATTCCTCTTATTCTTTTTTTCAAAAATAGTTTACATATTTTTATCAAAAAATAATGGAATTTCAGTTTTAGAGTGTGCGCGAAAAGTTTTCCATGTTAGTTGTGGTGCTGAGAAGAAGGGTAGTAGGTATAGCTTATAATTATTGAAACTTTTCAAAAATTTTCAATAACATCTGATAGAACTAAACATCTCTTTTAAGGTATAATTTAATGTAATCTAATAGTGTTTCACCCTTATATACTCTCGTTCAAAAAGATTTTTCCCTGTAAATCTATAATCAAGCTTGTCTATTGAAGCGAATTTTGTATCATCTTGTTTTCATAGCAATCAATTTATTCACATGGAAAAATCCCTTTCTTTATTATTTCTTTGAATTTTTTAGTATTTTGAAATACATCAGAAGTGTACTTGAAAAAATCTGCTAACAAAATTACTTTTTACTGTACATTCACATTCATCTTCATTTTCAGAGGGAATATCTATCGATGAAGCCAAAAAACGGAGTGAATCTATTAAACATATTTCGTGTTGGGTTTTATTTACTGTCTTATAAAATTATGTACAAATCCTTGCTTCAATTACTGTTTTATGAAATGATATAAAATTCTTCACTGAATCAAAAATAATATTATCATGTACTAATACTCTAACAAATAAATGAGCAACATTTTGAGACATTATGCTTTAAAATAGGGCTTTGTTTCATAATTCTTAAGTTTTCATTACAATTTGCATTAGTAAATCCATTTGTATTACCAGTTATATGGTCTTGATCTAACTGAAAATTATTATATACTATTTCCTTCTTACAAATATGATAGCTTTAATAGTTGTTTTTTTACATTTTTCTCTTACTTGTTCCTGTGTATAACCTTAATCTCTCCGTCTATTTTCATTTTTATTGGCTATTTCTGTACATACTTGTGTTATGGTAGTTACAAAATGCTTGCTAGAATCCTCACCCAAGCATTCATAATACTTATTTCGCGTTGTATCAAAGAAAAATAACTTGGAATTGATAAGAAAATGACATTTTCTCTGCTACTTCAATATTCTTTTAGCTTTCGCTTCGTTGAATTCTTCCTTATATGATTCAAAATCAGTTGTAGAACAGTAAGGTGCTTTCATTTGCTTGGCTATATTTTTAAATTCAATTTCAGATTCTGGAATTGGCATAATGAGTTAAAGATATTCAGAGTTTTACTTTTTAAAATATTTTTCGAACTTTTGCTCTTTTATTAAATGTCTTCCAAAGTAAGTTCAACGATAAATCTCGACTTATGTTTAGTTATTTCAGCTCTAAATAATCTACAATAATCTTTCATTATAAAAAATTATCATCAAAATTAATAAATTTAATCACATGTTTAGAAGGTTTTATATTGATCTTAGTTTTAGGAATATGAGCTGTAACCACTTTATTTCCACTTATTTCAAGTAAAAAATTTTTAATATTATATTTATTTTCAAACTGACAAATATTTTGAATATCCATTGGAATATTAGTAATCCCTTCAAAATTTAATTCATTTCCATGTCTTTAGTGGTGTAAAAGTCATTCTGAAAGATTTTTAGTCGGATGAAGATAAGCGAGTATTGACAAGAGAAAGTATTTATTATCATTATTTCTCATATGAATACAACCTTTTATATTTTTACAAATTCAGGAAATTCTTTATAAGTACCTCCCACATACTTTGGTAATCATGTCATTAGATCATCAATTCAATCGAAAGTTTCAAATTATAAGCATAATCTGGGTGTACTCTCTATGATTAATGTGTGTTTATTTCTGTGATCACTGTTTCGATGGCTTTTTTCGATGTCACTATTTTATTAAATGTTTAGTCTTGATTACTACACTTTTTCCCAACGTGTAGACAGGTTCTAGACCAAACCTAGATCACCCGATTGATCTACCCTATCTTCAATTTAATTCACACCATTTTAATGAAAATTTAAGACATATTTACAATTTTCCATCCTTATCCTTAAGATCTAAACAGGTCTAGTGAAATCAAAATCTTAAATGTAAATTAAAAAGGAGTTAAATTATATTTCATTTTTCTTATACTACTGATTAGATGAAATAATTTAATATTCAGGTTTTACAAATAAATTATTATCAATATCTATATAATTTATTTTATCCTTATTTTTTCTTTCAGTAGCCTTTACAGTCATACTTCTATCCATTTTTTTTATTTTTTTCACGATTAAACTACTATATTATATTATATACTTTTTATTATATATTATATTATATACTATATTATATTATATTATACTACTGATTAGATGAAATAATTTAATATTCAGGTTTTACAAATAAATTATTATCAATATCTATATAATTTATTTTATCCTTATTTTTTCTTTCAGTAGCCTTTACAGTCATACTTCTATCCATTTTTTTTATTTTTTTCACGATCAGCTGCTTTAGAATCGAAACACTTAGGAGCAAATAGATCAGCCGTTTCGCCTTTAAAATTTATAATGGCAACGATTTTTTTCCATATTTAGTTATATCGCAATCCATTCCTGTATTGGTGTATTCTATTCCAATGTCTAAATCTTCTTTCTTAATAGTTCGATTAAAGTTATTTTCAATTTTCACTTTGCCTAAAAATTTCTCCTTTTATTCGTAGCTGATTTTATTAAACAGATTTTCAAGTTAAAAATTAATTTACATATTAACATATTAGTTGCTATTAATGACTTCTATGATTGCTTTTCTTTCTGAAAATTTAATACAATAAGTTTTATATTTATTAGAAGGAAATTAGTCGACAAAAAGTTGTATTTTCATATCAGCAGTTGATCCACTTCGACAAATATTCGGATCATGCTTTGATTCAATAAAAAAAATTAACTGAAATTAAGGACCAACGTTAAAACTTAATACGAACAGAGATTGTTTCGTATATGTAATTACGAGAAACTTTTTTATTATTTTAAAAGTAGAGCTATTAGTAAGGGTCAAGATTCAGCGTAAAAAGCAGTGCGTTAAGAGGAGACAGCCTCTTTCATACTGGGAAGAATTTCTTTTCGTTTTTAGTTCTAATATCGCTGCTGACTTTCAATTAAAAAATTCTGTTTTTGTTAATTTCTCAACGTTTTTGAATTGATGCAGGTTTTAATTTTGGCTCACCGTACATGAATAAATAAAAAAAAAATTGCATATTAATTTTAATTTTTTGGCTAAATAGTTTTCTCAAAGTTTTAATCGGACAATTTTGAAAAAAAAGAGATGGGGAAGGAAGATTAGTTACCTTCTAATTTCTTAGTCGTTTTAAATGGGGGTGCTTTTTAATGGGGGGTGCTTAAAAGAGGGTGTCGATTTTATAAGTATAACACGCTTCCTATCATAGTTCAATCAAACTTCCCTTTCCTAATCCAGTGTTTAATTATTCCACCATCTTCGTTAATCTGGCTTTTTATTGAATCACTTTGGGTAAACTGGGAAGCAATACTGGTAACTTCCACGAAATACATTAAATCTACTTAATAATTTTTAAGCTCTAGAATTTACGATATAATAAGAAAAATCGTTTAATATTTAAGTAAAGTTATGTGTAATACCCTTACAAAACGATTAGTATGTTGACAAAATCCAAATAATCCTTTTAATGGTGATTAAATAAAAAAAACTAGTTTTTTTAACTGAAAGTAAGGAGCGACATTAAAACTTAAAACGAACAGAAATTACTCCGTATATGAAATGGGTTGTCCCCTCCGCAGTCCCACGCTCTTTACGCTAAAGTTTGACTCTTTGCCACAATTCTACTTTTTAAAACAATTATAAACTTTAGCGTAAAGAGCGTGGGACTGCGGAGGGGACAACCCATTTCATATACGGAGTAATTTCTGTTCGTTTTAAGTTTTAATGTCGCTCCTTACTTTCAGTTAAAAAAACTAGTTTTTTTTTATTTAATTTCTGAACGTTTTTGAATTAATGCATGTTTGATTTTGGCTCTCCGCACATAAATTATTGAAATGAAATTAGTATATTATTTTTTTTTTTTTTTTGGCTAAATGGCTTTCTCTTAGTTTTGATCAGACGATTTTGAGAAATAAGGGGTGGGGAAGGAGGCCTAGCTGCCCTCCAGTTTTTCAGTTACTTAGAAAGGCTACTAAAACTTTTAATATTCAACGAACGTTTTTATTAGTAAAAAATATACGTAACTTAAGAATTAACTTACATAACAAACTTTTATATTCTTATATTTTTATTATGTGTACGAGGGGGTTTGTACCCTCGTTAATACCTCGCTCTTCACACTAAATCGTAAGTTTTGTCCCAATTCTTTAAGAATGACCCCTGAATCAAAAAGGCCGTAGAATAAATAGTTGAAATCACTAAAAATATTTTAGCATAAAGAGCGATGTATTTATCTCCTCCTAAATACCTCGCTCTTTATGCTAAAGTATTTTTAGAACCCCTCATATGCGTAATAATCTCTGTTCGTTTTAAATTTCAATGCTATTCCTTATTTTCATTTGAAAAAACGTTTTCATATTTTTTTTTTCATTGTTTTTTTTATAGTAATGCTAGAAAATCCTGCGCCCTTTTTATTGAATTTTTCTTTCCACATGACATATTCCTCAAAGGAAAGATCCTCCCAGAAAGCCCTCTCCCATCAACCCCACCCACAAACCAAAAAATCCCCATGAAAACGTCTGTACACTTCCCAATAACCATTACTATATGTAAACACTGGTCAAAGTTTGTAACTTGCAGCCCCTCCCTCAGGGATTGTGGGGGGAGTAAGTCATTCCCAAAGACCTAGTTATTATGGTTTTCGACTATGCTGAACAAAATGGCTATCTTAAAATTTTAATCTGTTGACTTTTGGAAGAAAATGAGCATGGGAGGGGGCCTATTTGCCCTCCAATTTTTTGGTCACTTAAAAAGGGCACTAGAACTTTTCATTTCCGTTAGAATGAGCCCTCTCGCGACATTCTAGGACCACTTGGTCGATAAGATGACCCCTGGGAAAAAAAAACAAACAAATAAACACGCACCCGTGATTTGTCTTCTGGCAAAAAATACAAAATTCCACATTTTTTAGATAGTAGCTTGAAATTTTTGCTATAAAGTTCTCTGATATACCGAATGCGATAGTGTGATTTTCGTCAAGATTCTATGACTTTTAGGGGATGTTTCCCCCTTTTTTCCAAAATAGGGCAAATTTTCTCAGGCTCGTAACTTTTGATGACAAAGACTAAATTAATTGAGACTTATATATTTAGAATCAGCGTAAAAATTCGATTCTTTTGATGCATCTTTTAGCATCAAAATTTCGTTTTTTAGAGTTTCGTTTACTATTGAGCCGGGTCGCCCCTTATTTACAGTTCCTTACCACGAACTGTTTGAAAAGAAAATAATTCGGTATCTCGGGGCTTCTGACATTATTACTCCTTTGCGGAAGTTAGGCTCAAAATTGAAAAAGGATTATATTTTTTCTCTGGGCCCCTTCCACCTCTTAGTTCGTTTATTTTCCCGTTAGTTTTCACCTGTTTTCGCTTTATAGTTGTGTTATCTCTTAGCAGTTCTTTCGTTAGTTGAGTTATGGCTGTGATATATATGTTTTATCGCTCGTATAGTTGTGTTATTTTCAAATTATACTCCATAATAGAGAGGCTCCGAACACCCAGCATTGTATACTAAGCTCTTAATTTGACGTTTTTTTCTAACGTGACCAGATTCGTCCTGCGACCTTTTCATTGAATTTTCTTTCCCCATGGCATATTTCTCCAAGGAAAGATCCTCCCACATAGCCCCCTCCCTCAACCCTACCCCCAAAACCAAAAAATCCCCCTGAAAACGTCTGTATACTTCCCAATAACCATTATTATATGTAAACACTGGTTGAAGTTTGGTCACTTAAAAAGGGCACTAGAACTTTTCATTTCCGTTAGAATAAACCCTCTTGCGACATTCTAGGACCTCTTGGTCGATATGATGACCCCTGGAAAAAAAAAACAAAAAAAAACAAACAAATAAACACGCACCCGTGATTTGTCTTCTGGCAAAAAATGCAAAATTCCACATTTTTGTAGATAGGAGCTTGAAACTTTTACAGTAGGGTTCTCTGATACGCTGAATCTGATGGTGTCATTTTCGTTAAGATCCTACGACTTTTAGGGGGTGTTTCTGCCTATTTTCCTAAATAAGGCAAATTTTCTCAGGCTCGTAACTTTTGATGTCTAAAACTAAACTTGATGAAACTTATATATTTAAAATCAGCATTAAAATGCGATTCTTTTGATGTAGCTATTGATATCAAAATTCAATTTTTTAGAGTTTTGGTTACTATTGAGCCGGATCGCTCCTTACGTGATTTGTCGCCCCTTACTACAGTTCCTTACCACGAACTGTTTGAAAAGAAAATAATTCGGTATCTCGGGGCTTCTGACATTATTACTCCTTTGCGGAAGTTAGGCTCAAAATTGAAAAAGGATTATATTTTTTCTCTGGGCCCCTTCCACCTCTTAGTTCGTTTATTTTCCCGTTATTTTTCACCTGTTTTCGCTTTATAGTTGTGTTATCTCTTAGCAGTTCTTTCGTTAGTTGATTTATGGCTGTGGTATATATGTTTTATCGCTCGTATAGTTGTGTTATTTTCAAATTATACTCCATAATAGAGAGGCTCCGAACACCCAGCATTGTATATTAAGCTCTTAATTTGACGTTTTTTTCTAACGTGACCAGATTCGTCCTGCGACCTTTTCATTGAATTTTTTTCCCCATGGCATATTTCTCCAAGGAAAGATCCTCCCATAGCCCCCTCCCTCAACCCTACCCCCAAAACCAAAAAAATCCCCCTGAAAACGTCTGTACACTTCCCAATAACCATTATTATATGTAAACACTGGTTGAAGCTTGTAACTTGCAACCCCTCCCCCAGGGACTGTGGGGGAGTAAGTCATCCCCAAAAACATAGTTAATATGATTTTCGACTATGTTAAACAAAATGGCTATCTCAAAATTTTGATTCGTTGACTTTGGGAAAAAAATGAGCGTGGGAGGGGGCCTAGATGCCCTCCAATTTTTTTGGTCACTTAAAAAGGGCACTAGAACTTTTCATTTCCGTTAGAATGAGCCCTCTTGCGACATTCTAGGACCACTTGGTCGATACGATGACCCCTGGGAAAAAAAAACAAAAAAAAACAAACAAATAAACACGCACCTGTGATTTGTCTTCTGGCAAAAAATGCAAAATTCCACATTTTTGTAAATAAGAGCTTGGAACTTCTACAGAAGGGTCCTCTGATTCGCTGAATCTGATGGTGTCATTTTCGTTAAGATCCTACGACTTTTAGGGGGTGTTTCCCCCTATTTTCCTAAATAAGGCAAATTTTCTCAGGCTCGTAACTTTTGATGGCTAAAACTAAACTTGATGAAACTTATATATTTAAAATCAGCATTAAAATGCAATTCTTTTGATTTAGCTATTGATATCAAAATTCAATTTTTTAGAGTTTTGGTTTACTATTGAGCCGGATCGCTCCTTACTACAGTTCGTTACCACGAACTGTTTGATAAATCCAAACCACGTGACTTTGTTTGGTTTTATTCAATATTTTAAATAAAACACTATTTAAAGCGTTATTTCGTTTTATTGTAATGGTTAAACCACCATCTGCAGCAAATGTAAATGTGCCTTTAAGCTTATTGTCTGTTTTAAAGGAACCAACAGATTGGGTTTTATCTTCACACGAAAACATATTAGTAGCTCCGCTTTGACTATAGTTATGTACAAAACCTAAAAAAATTTTTAACAATAATAGTTTTACCTACATAATCAATACTTTCAATTTTTTTTCAATTTATAATATACTCAGCATTTATACTTAAATTAAATCCATTATTTTTCAAAGTAACCATAATTTTTTCGCATATTTGTTTCATTCAATCTTGTAACTTTCACTTTTGCATAAAGGTAATTATCTGTTCGAGGAATCAAAGATTTTACATCTTTTAAAATGAAATCATAAATTTAGTTGTTGAGAAACATTCTCGTTATTTTCTCTAATTTCTGTATATTCATGTTTATTTGTAGAATTAGCAATAATAAGCTGTTAAAATATTTCACAATAAGGAGCAACATCTTGATTCACTGCCATTTATGTAGAGAAGCATTTTATATACAGAAAAAATTATTAAATAAACTTTAAAATAATTACAAACAGTAGAGGCATAATTTTGATTGTCTGTGAGGGTTTCAACAAGAGTATCACCAGGGATATAGTTTAAGGCCCTTTCCTAAATAATTGCATCCAATAAGCCCTACCTCAGCTCATCACGATGTTTATTGAAATATATCTTATTATTTCAAACTATCTCTTTTAAAGATATCACATTATTTAACTCTCTTTGATTATAATTTATCCAATCTTTTCCATATACAATCCCTCTATTTTTAATATTTCCAGGCAAGGTTTATTCATAGCTAGGTTTATTCAATTTTTTATTTTTTATGGATGACCTAAACTAATTGAGAATAGACGATATTTTTAAAAAAAACTATACGATACTTTCTTGTATATAATAATTATGTTTTATTGATCAATATTTAATATAGATAAATATTATTAAATAATTTCATTAAACATTTTTCAAATCCAAAACATACTAAATATTATCTC
Organism: Artemia franciscana; assembly: GCF_032884065.1. Taxonomy (NCBI): domain Eukaryota; kingdom Metazoa; phylum Arthropoda; class Branchiopoda; order Anostraca; family Artemiidae; genus Artemia; species Artemia franciscana. The sequence goes on from NW_027066390.1 coordinate 13,825, forward strand.
CATTCAGATCAATTAATTTACCTAATTGATCAGGTATAGTCATTTTAGCCGCGTTTATATATTCATTTCGATTGATTGGAAGATATTGCTTTTTACAGGAATCTAAAAGAGTTGCGTTCCTGGTTATATTTTTTGAGCAAAACTTAAGATCATATCAGAGGTTGTATTCCCATTCACAATTAAACCATCCATTCTTGAGCAGTGAATATGTAATATACCAACATTTCTCGTAATATTAGAAACTTTAGTGCATTCATTACATTTCCTACTTAGTTCAGCATAATTTTCAAATTGAAAATAAAACATGAATCACTATTAAACAAAAATTCATAATTATCGTTCAAAATAATAATAAATTTTATTGTTGCTAAATTGGATGATATACTAATTGGGCGTCAATCTAGGGATTAATTGAAATAATGAGTAAAGAAATAATTTAAATCCTCTTCAACATACAACCCATTGGGTATAACAGCGTTAATTAATTCATCCTCATTTTTCCCTGTATTCAAAGGTATTGTTTTTTAACTGATCACTAATATTCTACTATGTCTACCATAGTGCATATTGAGTTAAAACAATTTCATAATCGGTGTTTTGATCTAACTTGATCAGAATTCCTGAATAAGACTGTTCGTTTTCACATTTGTTAACTCCAGTAATAATCAAAACTCTTTATTAGAAAAATATTTGTCTTCATATAATTAAAATTCTGAAAAGATGTTGTATATAGTACTCTAATCATTTTTCTCACTTCATTAGAACTATTTCCAGCAGCCCTGCTACCTAGCAAACCTCATGATTTTTTATTCATATCACTTGCATTCATGTACAACCCAGTTCCGTGCTGAAGTTGTATAAAATAAAAGTTTACTCTAATAGATTTTAACCTTCTTCTGTAGATTTCACAAACTGAGGTTCTTTTCTAATTCACTAGATCTCATAGCTTACACATTTCCTTCGTAGCTTTGATTAAGTGTGTTTGACTCATCTATAACCTTTTTTAAATAATAATAATAGTTTAAATAGAAATTTGGTATTTAAAAATAGGAATGCTTACAGTCAGAGTCCACATTGATTTTTCCTGAAAGCTCAACGTATATCCCGAAATCGATATTAGCAATGAAATTTGGTTTATTCGGGGGTAAAATATTTTGACTTGACTGAGCTTCATTGCTTGCTTGTAGACTTAATGTTTTGCTTAAAGATTTATCATATCGTTGTAATCATCTTCTTAAATTAGTGTTATTTTCATATAATTTATTATTAATTATATTTATATTTTTATCTTCCACTACAACAATTGGACCACTATTATTGAACCATTGGACAACTATTAAGCAAAGTCACAAAATCGAGATTGCTCTAAGGGAGTGTTCTTGAAGTATATTTCTTTGTATATATCTAATTTTCATAATGCTCGTTAATTATTTATTCAACTTTATAACATCCATTTCTAGAATTAAAGTTTTTATTGAATAGCTTTGGAGAGTTCTTTTCCGTAAGAATCACCAATAATGTGCTCATCAATTTTATCTGACAGTTCATGTGTTTTAGAGGTTTTATGCTTCACTAAAACTATTTGAAACACTTCAGTTGTATAATTTAGAAGGTAACCTTTGTCAAAAACACCTTTACTTTCATTAATTCTAACCAAATCAAAAGCAAGAAATTTGTTTATGGATGGCTTTTGAGCTTCGACATCAAGAAATAAATTAGTTTAGATCATATTTTCTTTTCCTTTTTTACTCGCTCTATTGGTTTCATATTGATGTAATGATGATGAGAATTATTATTATTGTCAACGAAAGAGGGTAATACATCTATCCAACGTTTTATGTTATTATGAATAAATATTTCTAAAATTTCTCTTTGAACCTGTTTTTATGTTGAAATTAGGGGTACAAAATGTCCAAAATGTGAGGAATTTCATATTAAAATGATGTAAAATCGACTGAAAATGATGGTAATTTTAATTGATTTGATGAGTTGTCTGGAAACCCTATTTTCCATACAACTCCCCCACTGCAAATCCCCCATCTAAATTTAATCCCATATAAATACCCTACCCACCAGGACAATGCCCCAGACGATTTCATTCTGGCTGAAAAAAATCCACATAAAATTTCTTGCGTGTGATTGCGCCTGACAATTTCTTCTTCTCAAATTTTTCTTTAAAAGAGACTTTAATTATAGATTGTTTTTAAAATCAAGCCGAAAATCTCTTTCCGAGAAAAATTCTTCATACACCCTCCAATCCACCCCCTAGTAAGATGATGCTTTCACAAGAAAGTTCCCAATGAATAATTCATCACATGAAAAATCTCTCAAACTAAAAAAAGATAATCTAGACAATTTCAACCCTGTAATTATTTCCCCTGGATAATTTTTCTTAATGGATCACATATAAAATTGAGTCTGCAAAGAGAAAGTGAGACAACAAATTTTCTTATAGGAATCCATGCAAAGCGCCCAAAATAAAATTTTCGCTGGGAGTTAATCTTCCTGGAACTTCTAAATTGAAGATCATCACCGTAGAAAATATTCTTTGTAGAAAACTATCTCCCCTCCCCAAAGAATATCTGTATAATTCATAATGAGAAATCCTATACGTAAACAGTGGGCCAATTTTTTGATTTTACAGACCTTTCCTGAGGGGTTGTGGGGGGTGACACTGCTCTTAAATAATTATTTATCCGGCTTTTCACTATGTTGAGCAAAATAGCCATAAAAAAAATTTTAAGATGACTTTTAGGGGGAAAATGCGTAAAAGGTGACTTATGGTCAACTGTATTCCAAGTTGAGGATTGGCACCCCAAGAGGAACTTATAGCCTGGTATATAGCTAATTAATGGATTATTACTCTAGGCTTGGTCTGTTTTCACGGGCATTTTCTGGCCGAAAAACCTCTTCCTAGCTAATTTATCTGCTATGGGCTGCTTCCCAGTTGTTTCATTATACTTTTCGGCATACATATATGATGAGTTGGAAGTAATGGGCATGAAAATATCTGTCCGGGATTCCAACTCTTGTTGATAGAAGAGCATTGCCAAGTGCTGAGAACCATGTTGTGACCACGATGAGCCCATGATGACACAACGGCTCACTCATACTATAGATAACAGGGACTTCTTGCCTCTGGTTCTAAGCCGGATCATGAGCTTCTGTGTAGACCTGAGAAAGAATATGATACCCATCCTTCACCGGTTTCCGGGATCATTGCTTTTGAAGAAGCCAAAACAATTTCAATGATTTTAAGAATATGAAAATTGGAACTTGAATGTTATGACTTTAGAAAGTGACTTTAGTATCTATATTTTGACTGATGAAATCACGATTCATGTAGGAATTTCAGAAACTAATATCCCTGGGGAAGGAAGCATGAAATTTGGTTATAGAGAATTTGTTTACCCAGGCTGGAAGGAAGGGGTACATAGACACGGAGCAGGGAGCATCAAGAATAAGGAGGTTACTAAGTCTTGTTTAGGTTGGGAAGGTATTAACAATAGAATTCTAATTGCTTATTGTGTGACTTAAAAGTTCAAGGTAATCGTTGTAGTAGTATATACCCCTGTGAAACTGACTGACCAATATACTGGTGACTCAGATGAATTTTACTTACATTTACAAGAGCAAATAGACAGGATCCCAGGTAGAAATATGTTTTTTTTACTAGAAGATTCTAACCCCAAGATCGATAGAAACAAGGATAGATTGAATCTTAGCCAAGATAAATTTGGCGTAGGAAAAGAAAACAATAATAGCTAAGGACTTTAACATTTTTTCGGTAAAACAATCTACTTATAACCAATATGGTGTTTGGTCATAGAATGGCTCATAAGTTAACCTGGTATTCACGTGATGGTTAGACAACAAACCTTATTGATTATGTTATAGAAAACCATAGACTGGCAGGATCAATTAAAGCTAATAGGGTGTATTAGAGTGATGTTACTGATGTTAAAAATAAACATCACCGTGAAGAAATTTTGCATGGGAAAAGGAAACAGTAATGGCTACAGACTTTTACAATTCTGTTGGTATAACAATCTAATTCAAAGCAATATGGGTTTTAGTCATTAAATGGCCCATAAGTTGACATTGCATTCACGGGATGGTAACACGGGAAAATTTAAATTATATTATAGAAAAATCAAAGACTGACCGGATTAATACAAGCTATTAGAGAATAAAGGAGTGATGCTGTTGATGTTAAAAGTAAACATTACCATTTTTGTGGTGTCAGGGGTTAATTTAAAGCTCAAATTTTGGAAGGGCAGCTACCTCCCGGGAAGTTATGATGCTGGTAAACTCCAGGATAATAATTTTAGAGAAACTTTTCGTGGAACAGTTGAATACTAAACTCGAAAATTTAAAATTTTGACGTTCTGGAAGATTGTTGGATTAAAACTTAGAAAACAAATTTGTAAAACTGTTGAAGATGTCTTACGACATCTTCATGTACTAGCATGTTAATGTACCAGCATGTTAATGAATTAAAGGGGAGTAATCAATTAAGATTTGTTCCAGTTGAAGATAGGAACGAGCCAAAATTATTATTGTGGAAATAGTTATAGAGAGGTGGGCAGAACACTTTGAGAATGTGCTAAAACGAGATAGAGTTGCAGGAAAAGATATAAAAGAAAAGGAAAAAGTTTGTTATACCTTGGATGTGAAGGAAGATTTGTTTTTTAAAGAAGAGTTAGCGACAGTGCTAAAAGGATTAAACAGTAATAAGAGTCCAGGTACTGATAGTGTGGTAAATGAGTTTCTTGTTAGAAATAGGTTATTGTAGATTATGCATATGATTTTTGAAAAAGGGGAAGTACCTAATGATCATATGAGAAATTAAACAAGTATAAAATAGGTGCTAAGAGTGGATGTGGTAATT
>NW_027066391.1:0-18716 GCF_032884065.1 Artemia franciscana
AATCACATTCTTTACCATTTGCAATCATAAAATAGTCTAATATCTTCATTTTTTCAACATACGTAGCTATTACCCTCGAAAACTAAAACTTTTGAAATAGGAAAAGAGCCTTTAATCACATTCTTTACCATTTGCAATCATAAAATAGTCTAATATCTTCATTTTTTCAACATACGTAGCTATTACCCTCGAAAACTAAAACTTTTGAAATAGGAAAAGAGCCTTTAATCACATTCTTTACCATTTGCAATCATAAAATAGTCTAATATCTTCATTTTTTCAACATACGTAGCTATTACCCTCGAAAACTAAAACTTTTGAATAGGAAAAGAGCCTTTAATCACATTCTTTACCATTTGCAATCATAAAATAGTCTAATATCTTCATTTTTTCAACATACGTAGCTATTACCCTCGAAAACTAAAACTTTTGAAATAGGAAAAGAGCCTTTAATCACATTCTTTACCATTTGCAATCATAAAATAGTCTAATATCTTCATTTTTTCAACATACGTAGCTATTACCCTCGAAAACTAAAACTTTTGACATAGGAAAAGAGCCTTTAATCACATTCTTTACCATTTGCAATCATAAAATAGTCTAATATCTTCATTTTTTCAACATACGTAGCTATTACCCTCGAAAACTAAAACTTTTGAAATAGGAAAAGAGCCTTTAATCACATTCTTTACCATTTGCAATCATAAAATAGTCTAATATCTTCATTTTTTCAACATACGTAGCTATTACCCTCGAAAACTAAAACTTTTGACATAGGAAAAGAGCCTTTAATCACATTCTTTACCATTTGCAATCATAAAATAGTCTAATATCTTCATTTTTTCAACATACGTAGCTATTACCCTCGAAAACTAAAACTTTTGACATAGGAAAAGAGCCTTTAATCACATTCTTTACCATTTGCAATCATAAAATAGTCTAATATCTTCATTTTTTCAACATACGTAGCTATTACCCTCGAAAACTAAAACTTTTGAAATAGGAAAAGAGCCTTTAATCACATTCTTTACCATTTGCAATCATAAAATAGTCTAATATCTTCATTTTTTCAACATACGTAGCTATTACCCTCGAAAACTAAAACTTTTGAAATAGGAAAAGAGCCTTTAATCACATTCTTTACCATTTGCAATCATAAAATAGTCTAATATCTTCATTTTTTCAACATACGTAGCTATTACCCTCGAAAACTAAAACTTTTGACATAGGAAAAGAGCCTTTAATCACATTCTTTACCATTTGCAATCATAAAATAGTCTAATATCTTCATTTTTTCAACATACGTAGCTATTACCCTCGAAAACTAAAACTTTTGAAATAGGAAAAGAGCCTTTAATCACATTCTTTACCATTTGCAATCATAAAATTGTCTAATATCTTCATTTTTTCAACATACGTAGCTATTACCCTCGAAAACTAAAACTTTTGAATAGGAAAAGAGCCTTTAATCACATTCTTTACCATTTGCAATCATAAAATAGTCTAATATCTTCATTTTTTCAACATACGTAGCTATTACCCTCGAAAACTAAAACTTTTGAAATAGGAAAAGAGCCTTTAATCACATTCTTTACCATTTGCAATCATAAAATAGTCTAATATCTTCATTTTTTCAACATACGTAGCTATTACCCTCGAAAACTAAAACTTTTGAAATAGGAAAAGAGCCTTTAATCACATTCTTTACCATTTGCAATCATAAAATAGTCTAATATCTTCATTTTTTCAACATACGTAGCTATTACCCTCGAAAACTAAAACTTTTGACATAGGAAAAGAGCCTTTAATCACATTCTTTACCATTTGCAATCATAAAATAGTCTAATATCTTCATTTTTTCAACATACGTAGCTATTACCCTCGAAAACTAAAACTTTTGAATAGGAAAAGAGCCTTTAATCACATTCTTTACCATTTGCAATCATAAAATAGTCTAATATCTTCATTTTTTCAACATACGTAGCTATTACCCTCGAAAACTAAAACTTTTGACATAGGAAAAGAGCCTTTAATCACATTCTTTACCATTTGCAATCATAAAATAGTCTAATATCTTCATTTTTTCAACATACGTAGCTATTACCCTCGAAAACTAAAACTTTTGAAATAGGAAAAGAGCCTTTAATCACATTCTTTACCATTTGCAATCATAAAATAGTCTAATATCTTCATTTTTTCAACATACGTAGCTATTACCCTCGAAAACTAAAACTTTTGAAAATAGGAAAAGAGCCTTTAATCACATTCTTTACCATTTGCAATCATAAAATAGTCTAATATCTTCATTTTTTCAACATACGTAGCTATTACCCTCGAAAACTAAAACTTTTGAAATAGGAAAAGAGCCTTTAATCACATTCTTTACCATTTGCAATCATAAAATAGTCTAATATCTTCATTTTTTCAACATACGTAGCTATTACCCTCGAAAACTAAAACTTTTGACATAGGAAAAGAGCCTTTAATCACATTCTTTACCATTTGCAATCATAAAATAGTCTAATATCTTCATTTTTTCAACATACGTAGCTATTACCCTCGAAAACTAAAACTTTTGACATAGGAAAAGAGCCTTTAATCACATTCTTTACCATTTGCAATCATAAAATAGTCTAATATCTTCATTTTTTCAACATACGTAGCTATTACCCTCGAAAACTAAAACTTTTGACATAGGAAAAGAGCCTTTAATCACATTCTTTACCATTTGCAATCATAAAATAGTCTAATATCTTCATTTTTTCAACATACGTAGCTATTACCCTCGAAAACTAAAACTTTTGAAATAGGAAAAGAGCCTTTAATCACATTCTTTACCATTTGCAATCATAAAATAGTCTAATATCTTCATTTTTTCAACATACGTAGCTATTACCCTCGAAAACTAAAACTTTTGAAAGGAAAAGAGCCTTTAATCACATTCTTTACCATTTGCAATCATAAAATAGTCTAATATCTTCATTTTTTCAACATACGTAGCTATTACCCTCGAAAACTAAAACTTTTGAAATAGGAAGAGAGCCTTTAATCACATTCTTTACCATTTGCAATCATAAAATAGTCTAATATCTTCATTTTTTCAACATACGTAGCTATTACCCTCGAAAACTAAAACTTTTGAAATAGGAAAAGAGCCTTTAATCACATTCTTTACCATTTGCAATCATAAAATAGTCTAATATCTTCATTTTTTCAACATACGTAGCTATTACCCTCGAAAACTAAAACTTTTGACATAGGAAAAGAGCCTTTAATCACATTCTTTACCATTTGCAATCATAAAATAGTCTAATATCTTCATTTTTTCAACATACGTAGCTATTACCCTCGAAAACTAAAACTTTTGACATAGGAAAAGAGCCTTTAATCACATTCTTTACCATGTGCAATCATAAAATAGTCTAATATCTTCATTTTTTCAACATACGTAGCTATTACCCTCGAAAACTAAAACTTTTGAAATAGGAAAAGAGCCTTTAATCACATTCTTTACCATGTGCAATCATAAAATTGTCTAATATCTTCATTTTTTCAACATACGTAGCTATTACCCTCGAAAAATAAAACTTTTGACATAGGAAAAGAGCCTTTAATCACATTCTTTACCATTTGCAATCATAAAATAGTCTAATATCTTCATTTTTTCAACATACGTAGCTATTACCCTCGAAAACTAAAACTTTTGAAATAGGAAAAGAGCCTTTAATCACATTCTTTACCATGTGCAATCATAAAATTGTCTAATATCTTCATTTTTTCAACATAAGCTATTACCCTCGAAAACTAAAACTTTTAAAATAGGAAAAGAGCCTTTAATCACATTCTTTACCATGTGCAATCATAAAATTGTCTAATATCTTCATTTTTTCAACATACGTAGCTATTACCATCGAAAAATAAAACTTTTGACATAGGAAAAGAGCCTTTAATCACATTCTTTACCATTTGCAATCATAAAATAGTCTAATATCTTCATTTTTTCAACATACGTAGCTATTACCCTCGAAAACTAAAACTTTTGAAATAGGAAAAGAGCCTTTAATCACATTATTTACCATTTGCAATCATAAAATAGTCTAATATCTTCATTTTTTCAACATACGTAGCTATTACCCTCGAAAACTAAAACTTTTGAAATAGGAAAAGAGCCTTTAATCACATTCTTTACCATGTGCAATCATAAAATAGTCTAATATCTTCATTTTTTCAACATAAGTTGCTATTACCCTCGAAAACTAAAACTTTTGACATAGGAAAAGAGCCTTTAATCACATTCTTTACCATTTGCAATCATAAAATAGTCTAATATCTTCATTTTTTCAACATACGTAGCTATTACCCTCGAAAACTAAAACTTTTGACATAGGAAAAGAGCCTTTAATCACATTCTTTACCATTTGCAATCATAAAATAGTCTAATATCTTCATTTTTTCAACATACGTAGCTATTACCCTCGAAAACTAAAACTTTTGAAATAGGAAAAGAGCCTTTAATCACATTCTTTACCATTTGCAATCATAAAATTGTCTAATATCTTCATTTTTTCAACATACGTAGCTATTACCCTCGAAAAATAAAACTTTTGACATAGGAAAAGAGCCTTTAATCACATTCTTTACCATTTGCAATCATAAAATAGTCTAATATCTTCATTTTTTCAACATACGTAGCTATTACCCTCGAAAACTAAAACTTTTGAAATAGGAAAAGAGCCTTTAATCACATTCTTTACCATTTGCAATCATAAAATTGTCTAATATCTTCATTTTTTCAACATACGTAGCTATTACCCTCGAAAACTAAAACTTTTGAAATAGGAAAAGAGCCTTTAATCACATTCTTTACCATTTGCAATCATAAAATAGTCTAATATCTTCATTTTTTCAACATACGTAGCTATTACCCTCGAAAACTAAAACTTTTGAAATAGGAAAAGAGCCTTTAATCACATTCTTTACCATTTGCAATCATAAAATAGTCTAATATCTTCATTTTTTCAACATACGTAGCTATTACCCTCGAAAACTAAAACTTTTGAAATAGGAAAAGAGCCTTTAATCACATTCTTTACCATTTGCAATCATAAAATAGTCTAATATCTTCATTTTTTCAACATACGTAGCTATTACCCTCGAAAACTAAAACTTTTGAAATAGGAAAAGAGCCTTTAATCACATTCTTTACCATTTGCAATCATAAAATAGTCTAATATCTTCATTTTTTCAACATACGTAGCTATTACCCTCGAAAACTAAAACTTTTGAATAGGAAAAGAGCCTTTAATCACATTCTTTACCATTTGCAATCATAAAATAGTCTAATATCTTCATTTTTTCAACATACGTAGCTATTACCCTCGAAAACTAAAACTTTTGACATAGGAAAAGAGCCTTTAATCACATTCTTTACCATTTGCAATCATAAAATAGTCTAATATCTTCATTTTTTCAACATACGTAGCTATTACCCTCGAAAACTAAAACTTTTGAAATAGGAAAAGAGCCTTTAATCACATTCTTTACCATTTGCAATCATAAAATAGTCTAATATCTTCATTTTTTCAACATACGTAGCTATTACCCTCGAAAACTAAAACTTTTGAAATAGGAAAAGAGCCTTTAATCACATTCTTTACCATTTGCAATCATAAAATAGTCTAATATCTTCATTTTTTCAACATACGTAGCTATTACCCTCGAAAACTAAAACTTTTGAAATAGGAAAAGAGCCTTTAATCACATTCTTTACCATTTGCAATCATAAAATAGTCTAATATCTTCATTTTTTCAACATACGTAGCTATTACCCTCGAAAACTAAAACTTTTGACATAGGAAAAGAGCCTTTAATCACATTCTTTACCATTTGCAATCATAAAATAGTCTAATATCTTCATTTTTTCAACATACGTAGCTATTACCCTCGAAAACTAAAACTTTTGAAATAGGAAAAGAGCCTTTAATCACATTCTTTACCATTTGCAATCATAAAATAGTCTAATATCTTCATTTTTTCAACATACGTAGCTATTACCCTCGAAAACTAAAACTTTTGACAAGGAAAAGAGCCTTTAATCACATTCTTTACCATTTGCAATCATAAAATAGTCTAATATCTTCATTTTTTCAACATACGTAGCTATTACCCTCGAAAACTAAAACTTTTGAAATAGGAAAAGAGCCTTTAATCACATTCTTTACCATTTGCAATCATAAAATAGTCTAATATCTTCATTTTTTCAACATACGTAGCTATTACCCTCGAAAACTAAAACTTTTGAATAGGAAAAGAGCCTTTAATCACATTCTTTACCATTTGCAATCATAAAATAGTCTAATATCTTCATTTTTTCAACATACGTAGCTATTACCCTCGAAAACTAAAACTTTTGAAATAGGAAAAGAGCCTTTAATCACATTCTTTACCATTTGCAATCATAAAATAGTCTAATATCTTCATTTTTTCAACATACGTAGCTATTACCCTCGAAAACTAAAACTTTTGAATAGGAAAAGAGCCTTTAATCACATTCTTTACCATTTGCAATCATAAAATAGTCTAATATCTTCATTTTTTCAACATACGTAGCTATTACCCTCGAAAAATAAAACTTTTGAAAGGAAAAGAGCCTTTAATCACATTCTTTACCATGCAATCATAAAATAGTCTAATATCTTCATTTTTTCAACATACGTAGCTATTACCCTCGAAAACTAAAACTTTTGAAATAGGAAAAGAGCCTTTAATCACATTCTTTACCATTTGCAATCATAAAATAGTCTAATATCTTCATTTTTTCAACATACGTAGCTATTACCCTCGAAAACTAAAACTTTTGAAATAGGAAAAGAGCCTTTAATCACATTCTTTACCATTTGCAATCATAAAATAGTCTAATATCTTCATTTTTTCAACATACGTAGCTATTACCCTCGAAAACTAAAACTTTTGAAATAGGAAAAGAGCCTTTAATCACATTCTTTACCATTTGCAATCATAAAATAGTCTAATATCTTCATTTTTTCAACATACGTAGCTATTACCCTCGAAAACTAAAACTTTTGACATAGGAAAAGAGCCTTTAATCACATTCTTTACCATTTGCAATCATAAAATAGTCTAATATCTTCATTTTTTCAACATACGTAGCTATTACCCTCGAAAACTAAAACTTTTGAAATAGGAAAAGAGCCTTTAATCACATTCTTTACCATTTGCAATCATAAAATAGTCTAATATCTTCATTTTTTCAACATACGTAGCTATTACCCTCGAAAACTAAAACTTTTGAAATAGGAAAAGAGCCTTTAATCACATTCTTTACCATTTGCAATCATAAAATAGTCTAATATCTTCATTTTTTCAACATACGTAGCTATTACCCTCGAAAACTAAAACTTTTGAAATAGGAAAAGAGCCTTTAATCACATTCTTTACCATTTGCAATCATAAAATAGTCTAATATCTTCATTTTTTCAACATACGTAGCTATTACCCTCGAAAACTAAAACTTTTGAAATAGGAAAAGAGCCTTTAATCACATTCTTTACCATTTGCAATCATAAAATAGTCTAATATCTTCATTTTTTCAACATACGTAGCTATTACCCTCGAAAACTAAAACTTTTGACATAGGAAAAGAGCCTTTAATCACATTCTTTACCATTTGCAATCATAAAATAGTCTAATATCTTCATTTTTTCAACATACGTAGCTATTACCCTCGAAAACTAAAACTTTTGAAATAGGAAAAGAGCCTTTAATCACATTCTTTACCATTTGCAATCATAAAATAGTCTAATATCTTCATTTTTTCAACATACGTAGCTATTACCCTCGAAAACTAAAACTTTTGAAATAGGAAAAGAGCCTTTAATCACATTCTTTACCATTTGCAATCATAAAATCTAATATCTTCATTTTTTCAACATACGTAGCTATTACCCTCGAAAACTAAAACTTTTGAAATAGGAAAAGAGCCTTTAATCACATTCTTTACCATTTGCAATCATAAAATAGTCTAATATCTTCATTTTTTCAACATACGTAGCTATTACCTCGAAAACTAAAACTTTTGAAATAGGAAAAGAGCCTTTAATCACATTCTTTACCATTTGCAATCATAAAATTGTCTAATATCTTCATTTTTTCAACATACGTAGCTATTACCCTCGAAAACTAAAACTTTTGAAATAGGAAAAGAGCCTTTAATCACATTCTTTACCATTTGCAATCATAAAATAGTCTAATATCTTCATTTTTTCAACATACGTAGCTATTACCCTCGAAAACTAAAACTTTTGACATAGGAAAAGAGCCTTTAATCACATTCTTTACCATGTGCAATCATAAAATAGTCTAATATCTTCATTTTTTCAACATACGTAGCTATTACCCTCGAAAACTAAAACTTTTGAAATAGGAAAAGAGCCTTTAATCACATTCTTTACCATTTGCAATCATAAAATAGTCTAATATCTTCATTTTTTCAACATACGTAGCTATTACCCTCGAAAACTAAAACTTTTGACATAGGAAAAGAGCCTTTAATCACATTCTTTACCATTTGCAATCATAAAATAGTCTAATATCTTCATTTTTTCAACATACGTAGCTATTACCCTCGAAAACTAAAACTTTTGAATAGGAAAAGAGCCTTTAATCACATTCTTTACCATTTGCAATCATAAAATTGTCTAATATCTTCATTTTTTCAACATACGTAGCTATTACCCTCGAAAACTAAAACTTTTGAAATAGGAAAAGAGCCTTTAATCACATTCTTTACCATTTGCAATCATAAAATAGTCTAATATCTTCATTTTTTCAACATACGTAGCTATTACCCTCGAAAACTAAAACTTTTGAAATAGGAAAAGAGCCTTTAATCACATTCTTTACCATTTGCAATCATAAAATAGTCTAATATCTTCATTTTTTCAACATACGTAGCTATTACCCTCGAAAACTAAAACTTTTGACATAGGAAAAGAGCCTTTAATCACATTCTTTACCATTTGCAATCATAAAATAGTCTAATATCTTCATTTTTTCAACATACGTAGCTATTACCCTCGAAAACTAAAACTTTTGAAATAGGAAAAGAGCCTTTAATCACATTCTTTACCATTTGCAATCATAAAATAGTCTAATATCTTCATTTTTTCAACATACGTAGCTATTACCCTCGAAAACTAAAACTTTTGAATAGGAAAAGAGCCTTTAATCACATTCTTTACCATTTGCAATCATAAAATTGTCTAATATCTTCATTTTTTCAACATACGTAGCTATTACCCTCAAAATCTAAAACTTTTGACATAGGAAAAGAGCCTTTAATCACATTCTTTACCATTTGCAATCATAAAATAGTCTAATATCTTCATTTTTTCAACATACGTAGCTATTACCCTGGAAAACTAAAACTTTTGACATAGGAAAAGAGCCTTTAATGACATTCTTTACCATGTGCAATCATAAAATAGTCTAAAATCTTCATTTTTTTCAACATACGTAGTTATTACCCTCGAAAACTAAAACTTTTGAAATAGGAAAAGAGCCTTTAATCACATTCTTTACCATTTGCAATCATAAAATAGTCTAATATCTTCATTTTTTCAACATACGTAGCTATTACCCTCGAAAACTAAAATTTTTGACATAGGAAAAGAGCCTTTAATCACATTCTTTACCATTTGCAATCATAAAATAGTCTAATATCTTCATTTTTTCAACATACGTAGCTATTACCCTCGAAAACTAAAACTTCTAAAATAGGAAAAGAGCCTTTAATCACATTCTTTACCATTTGCAATCATAAAATTGTCTAATATCTTCATTTTTTCAACATACGTAGCTATTACCCTCGAAATAAAAACTTTTGAAATAGGAAAAGAGCCTTTAATCACATTCTTTACCATTTGCAATCATAAAATAGTCTAATATCTTCATTTTTTCAGCATACGTAGCTATTACCCTCGAAAACTAAAACTTTTGACATAGGAAAAGAGCCTTTAATCACATTCTTTACCATTTGCAATCATAAAATAGTCTAATATCTTCATTTTTTCAACATACGTAGCTATTACCCTCGAAAACTAAAACTTTTGACATAGGAAAAGAGCCTTTAATCACATTCTTTACCATGTGCAATCATAAAATAGTCTAATATCTTCATTTTTTCCACAGACATAGCTATTACCCTCGAAAACTAAAACTTTTGAAATAGGAAAAGAGCCTTTAATCACATTCTTTACCATGTGCAATCATAAAATTGTCTAATATCTTCATTTTTTCAACATACGTAGCTATTACCATCGAAAAATAAAACTTTTGACATAGGAAAAGAGCCTTTAATCACATTCTTTACCATTTGCAATCATAAAACAGTCTATTATCTTCATTTTTTCAACATACGTAGCTATTACCCTCGAAAACTAAAACTTTTGAAATAGGAAAAGAGCCTTTAATCACATTCTTTACCATGTGCAATCATAAAATTGTCTAATATCTTCATTGTTTCCAGAGACAAAGCTATTACCCTCGAAAACTAAAACTTTTAAAATAGGAAAAGAGCCTTTAATCACATTCTTTACCATGTGCAATCATAAAATTGTCTAATATCTTCATTTTTTCAACATACGTAGCTATTACCATCGAAAAATAAAACTTTTGACATAGGAAAAGAGCCTTTAATCACATTCTTTACCATTTGCAATCATAAAATAGTCTAATATCTTCATTTTTTCAACATACGTAGCTATTACCCCCGAAAACTAAAACTTTTGAAATAGGAAAAGAGCCTTTAATCACATTATTTACCATTTGCAATCATAAAATAGTCTAATATCTTCATTTTTTCAACATACGTAGCTATTACCCTCGAAAACTAAAACTTTTGAAATAGGAAAAGAGCCTTTAATCACATTCTTTACCATGTGCAATCATAAAATAGTCTAATATCTTCATTTTTTCAACTTAAGTTGCTATTACCCTCGAAAACTAAAACTTTTGACATAGGAAAAGAGCCTTTAATCACATTCTTTACCATTTGCAATCATAAAATAGTCTAATATCTTCATTTTTTCAACATACGTAGCTATTACCCTCGAAAACTAAAACTTTTGACATAGGAAAAGAGCCTTTAATCACATTCTTTACCATTTGCAATCATAAAATAGTCTAATATCTTCATTTTTTCAACATACGTAGCTATTACCCTCGAAAACTAAAACTTTTGAAATAGGAAAAGAGCCTTTAATCACATTCTTTACCATTTGCAATCATAAAATAGTCTAATATCTTCATTTTTTCAACATACGTAGCTATTACCCTCGAAAAATAAAACTTTTGACATAGGAAAAGAGCCTTTAATCACATTCTTTACCATTTGCAATCATAAAATAGTCTAATATCTTCATTTTTTCAACATACGTAGCTATTACCCTCGAAAACTAAAACTTTTGACATAGGAAAAGAGCCTTTAATCACATTCTTTACCATTTGCAATCATAAAATAGTCTAATATCTTCATTTTTTCAACATACGTAGCTATTACCCTCGAAAACTAAAACTTTTGAAATAGGAAAAGAGCCTTTAATCACATTCTTTACCATTTGCAATCATAAAATAGTCTAATATCTTCATTTTTTCAACATACGTAGCTATTACCCTCGAAAACTAAAACTTTTGAAATAGGAAAAGAGCCTTTAATCACATTCTTTACCATTTGCAATCATAAAATAGTCTAATATCTTCATTTTTTCAACATACGTAGCTATTACCCTCGAAAACTAAAACTTTTGAAATAGGAAAAGAGCCTTTAATCACATTCTTTACCATTTGCAATCATAAAATAGTCTAATATCTTCATTTTTTCAACATACGTAGCTATTACCCTCGAAAACTAAAACTTTTGAAATAGGAAAAGAGCCTTTAATCACATTCTTTACCATTTGCAATCATAAAATAGTCTAATATCTTCATTTTTTCAACATACGTAGCTATTACCCTCGAAAACTAAAACTTTTGACATAGGAAAAGAGCCTTTAATCACATTCTTTACCATTTGCAATCATAAAATAGTCTAATATCTTCATTTTTTCAACATACGTAGCTATTACCCTCGAAAACTAAAACTTTTGAAATAGGAAAAGAGCCTTTAATCACATTCTTTACCATTTGCAATCATAAAATAGTCTAATATCTTCATTTTTTCAACATACGTAGCTATTACCCTCGAAAACTAAAACTTTTGAAATAGGAAAAGAGCCTTTAATCACATTCTTTACCATTTGCAATCATAAAATAGTCTAATATCTTCATTTTTTCAACATACGTAGCTATTACCCTCGAAAACTAAAACTTTTGAAATAGGAAAAGAGCCTTTAATCACATTCTTTACCATTTGCAATCATAAAATAGTCTAATATCTTCATTTTTTCAACATACGTAGCTATTACCCTCGAAAACTAAAACTTTTGAAATAGGAAAAGAGCCTTTAATCACATTCTTTACCATTTGCAATCATAAAATAGTCTAATATCTTCATTTTTTCAACATACGTAGCTATTACCCTCGAAAACTAAAACTTTTGACATAGGAAAAGAGCCTTTAATCACATTCTTTACCATTTGCAATCATAAAATAGTCTAATATCTTCATTTTTTCAACATACGTAGCTATTACCCTCGAAAACTAAAACTTTTGAAATAGGAAAAGAGCCTTTAATCACATTCTTTACCATTTGCAATCATAAAATAGTCTAATATCTTCATTTTTTCAACATACGTAGCTATTACCCTCGAAAACTAAAACTTTTGAAATAGGAAAAGAGCCTTTAATCACATTCTTTACCATTTGCAATCATAAAATAGTCTAATATCTTCATTTTTTCAACATACGTAGCTATTACCCTCGAAAACTAAAACTTTTGAAATAGGAAAAGAGCCTTTAATCACATTCTTTACCATTTGCAATCATAAAATTGTCTAATATCTTCATTTTTTCAACATACGTAGCTATTACCCTCGAAAACTAAAACTTTTGAAATAGGAAAAGAGCCTTTAATCACATTCTTTACCATTTGCAATCATAAAATAGTCTAATATCTTCATTTTTTCAACATACGTAGCTATTACCCTCGAAAACTAAAACTTTTGAATAGGAAAAGAGCCTTTAATCACATTCTTTACCATTTGCAATCATAAAATAGTCTAATATCTTCATTTTTTCAACATACGTAGCTATTACCCTCGAAAACTAAAACTTTTGAAATAGGAAAAGAGCCTTTAATCACATTCTTTACCATGTGCAATCATAAAATAGTCTAATATCTTCATTTTTTCAACATACGTAGCTATTACCCTCGAAAACTAAAACTTTTGAAATAGGAAAAGAGCCTTTAATCACATTCTTTACCATTTGCAATCATAAAATAGTCTAATATCTTCATTTTTTCAACATACGTAGCTATTACCCTCGAAAACTAAAACTTTTGAAATAGGAAAAGAGCCTTTAATCACATTCTTTACCATTTGCAATCATAAAATAGTCTAATATCTTCATTTTTTCAACATACGTAGCTATTACCCTCGAAAACTAAAACTTTTGAAATAGGAAAAGAGCCTTTAATCACATTCTTTACCATTTGCAATCATAAAATAGTCTAATATCTTCATTTTTTCAACATACGTAGCTATTACCCTCGAAAACTAAAACTTTTGACATAGGAAAAGAGCCTTTAATCACATTCTTTACCATTTGCAATCATAAAATAGTCTAATATCTTCATTTTTTCAACATACGTAGCTATTACCCTCGAAAACTAAAACTTTTGACATAGGAAAAGAGCCTTTAATCACATTCTTTACCATTTGCAATCATAAAATAGTCTAATATCTTCATTTTTTCAACATACGTAGCTATTACCCTCGAAAACTAAAACTTTTGACATAGGAAAAGAGCCTTTAATCACATTCTTTACCATTTGCAATCATAAAATAGTCTAATATCTTCATTTTTTCAACATACGTAGCTATTACCCTCGAAAACTAAAACTTTTGAAATAGGAAAAGAGCCTTTAATCACATTCTTTACCATTTGCAATCATAAAATAGTCTAATATCTTCATTTTTTCAACATACGTAGCTATTACCCTCGAAAACTAAAACTTTTGAATAGGAAAAGAGCCTTTAATCACATTCTTTACCATTTGCAATCATAAAATAGTCTAATATCTTCATTTTTTCAACATACGTAGCTATTACCCTCGAAAACTAAAACTTTTGAAATAGGAAAAGAGCCTTTAATCACATTCTTTACCATTTGCAATCATAAAATAGTCTAATATCTTCATTTTTTCAACATACGTAGCTATTACCCTCGAAAACTAAAACTTTTGAAATAGGAAAAGAGCCTTTAATCACATTCTTTACCATTTGCAATCATAAAATAGTCTAATATCTTCATTTTTTCAACATACGTAGCTATTACCCTCGAAAACTAAAACTTTTGACATAGGAAAAGAGCCTTTAATCACATTCTTTACCATTTGCAATCATAAAATAGTCTAATATCTTCATTTTTTCAACATACGTAGCTATTACCCTCGAAAACTAAAACTTTTGAAATAGGAAAAGAGCCTTTAATCACATTCTTTACCATTTGCAATCATAAAATAGTCTAATATCTTCATTTTTTCAACATACGTAGCTATTACCCTCGAAAACTAAAACTTTTGAAATAGGAAAAGAGCCTTTAATCACATTCTTTACCATTTGCAATCATAAAATAGTCTAATATCTTCATTTTTTCAACATACGTAGCTATTACCCTCGAAAACTAAAACTTTTGAATAGGAAAAGAGCCTTTAATCACATTCTTTACCATTTGCAATCATAAAATAGTCTAATATCTTCATTTTTTCAACATACGTAGCTATTACCCTCGAAAACTAAAACTTTTGAAATAGGAAAAGAGCCTTTAATCACATTCTTTACCATTTGCAATCATAAAATAGTCTAATATCTTCATTTTTTCAACATACGTAGCTATTACCCTCGAAAACTAAAACTTTTGAATAGGAAAAGAGCCTTTAATCACATTCTTTACCATTGCAATCATAAAATAGTCTAATATCTTCATTTTTTCAACATACGTAGCTATTACCCTCGAAAACTAAAACTTTTGAAATAGGAAAAGAGCCTTTAATCACATTCTTTACCATTTGCAATCATAAAATAGTCTAATATCTTCATTTTTTCAACATACGTAGCTATTACCCTCGAAAACTAAAACTTTTGACATAGGAAAAGAGCCTTTAATCACATTCTTTACCATTTGCAATCATAAAATAGTCTAATATCTTCATTTTTTCAACATACGTAGCTATTACCCTCGAAAACTAAAACTTTTGAAATAGGAAAAGAGCCTTTAATCACATTCTTTACCATTTGCAATCATAAAATAGTCTAATATCTTCATTTTTTCAACATACGTAGCTATTACCCTCGAAAACTAAAACTTTTGAAATAGGAAAAGAGCCTTTAATCACATTCTTTACCATTTGCAATCATAAAATAGTCTAATATCTTCATTTTTTCAACATACGTAGCTATTACCCTCGAAAACTAAAACTTTTGAAATAGGAAAAGAGCCTTTAATCACATTCTTTACCATTTGCAATCATAAAATAGTCTAATATCTTCATTTTTTCAACATACGTAGCTATTACCCTCGAAAACTAAAACTTTTGAATAGGAAAAGAGCCTTTAATCACATTCTTTACCATTTGCAATCATAAAATAGTCTAATATCTTCATTTTTTCAACATACGTAGCTATTACCCTCGAAAACTAAAACTTTTGAATAGGAAAAGAGCCTTTAATCACATTCTTTACCATTTGCAATCATAAAATAGTCTAATATCTTCATTTTTTCAACATACGTAGCTATTACCCTCGAAAACTAAAACTTTTGAATAGGAAAAGAGCCTTTAATCACATTCTTTACCATTTGCAATCATAAAATAGTCTAATATCTTCATTTTTTCAACATACGTAGCTATTACCCTCGAAAACTAAAACTTTTGAAATAGGAAAAGAGCCTTTAATCACATTCTTTACCATTTGCAATCATAAAATAGTCTAATATCTTCATTTTTTCAACATACGTAGCTATTACCCTCGAAAACTAAAACTTTTGAATAGGAAAAGAGCCTTTAATCACATTCTTTACCATTTGCAATCATAAAATAGTCTAATATCTTCATTTTTTCAACATACGTAGCTATTACCCTCGAAAACTAAAACTTTTGAAATAGGAAAAGAGCCTTTAATCACATTCTTTACCATTTGCAATCATAAAATAGTCTAATATCTTCATTTTTTCAACATACGTAGCTATTACCCTCGAAAACTAAAACTTTTGAAATAGGAAAAGAGCCTTTAATCACATTCTTTACCATTTGCAATCATAAAATAGTCTAATATCTTCATTTTTTCAACATACGTAGCTATTACCCTCGAAAACTAAAACTTTTGACATAGGAAAAGAGCCTTTAATCACATTCTTTACCATTTGCAATCATAAAATAGTCTAATATCTTCATTTTTTCAACATACGTAGCTATTACCCTCGAAAACTAAAACTTTTGACATAGGAAAAGAGCCTTTAATCACATTCTTTACCATTTGCAATCATAAAATAGTCTAATATCTTCATTTTTTCAACATACGTAGCTATTACCCTCGAAAACTAAAACTTTTGAAATAGGAAAAGAGCCTTTAATCACATTCTTTACCATTTGCAATCATAAAATAGTCTAATATCTTCATTTTTTCAACATACGTAGCTATTACCCTCGAAAACTAAAACTTTTGAATAGGAAAAGAGCCTTTAATCACATTCTTTACCATTTGCAATCATAAAATAGTCTAATATCTTCATTTTTTCAACATACGTAGCTATTACCCTCGAAAACTAAAACTTTTGAATAGGAAAAGAGCCTTTAATCACATTCTTTACCATTTGCAATCATAAAATAGTCTAATATCTTCATTTTTTCAACATACGTAGCTATTACCCTCGAAAACTAAAACTTTTGAAATAGGAAAAGAGCCTTTAATCACATTCTTTACCATTTGCAATCATAAAATAGTCTAATATCTTCATTTTTTCAACATACGTAGCTATTACCCTCGAAAACTAAAACTTTTGACATAGGAAAAGAGCCTTTAATCACATTCTTTACCATTTGCAATCATAAAATAGTCTAATATCTTCATTTTTTCAACATACGTAGCTATTACCCTCGAAAACTAAAACTTTTGAAATAGGAAAAGAGCCTTTAATCACATTCTTTACCATTTGCAATCATAAAATAGTCTAATATCTTCATTTTTTCAACATACGTAGCTATTACCCTCGAAAACTAAAACTTTTGAAATAGGAAAAGAGCCTTTAATCACATTCTTTACCATTTGCAATCATAAAATAGTCTAATATCTTCATTTTTTCAACATACGTAGCTATTACCCTCGAAAACTAAAACTTTTGAAATAGGAAAAGAGCCTTTAATCACATTCTTTACCATTTGCAATCATAAAATAGTCTAATATCTTCATTTTTTCAACATACGTAGCTATTACCCTCGAAAACTAAAACTTTTGAAATAGGAAAAGAGCCTTTAATCACATTCTTTACCATTTGCAATCATAAAATAGTCTAATATCTTCATTTTTTCAACATACGTAGCTATTACCCTCGAAAACTAAAACTTTTGAATAGGAAAAGAGCCTTTAATCACATTCTTTACCATTTGCAATCATAAAATAGTCTAATATCTTCATTTTTTCAACATACGTAGCTATTACCCTCGAAAACTAAAACTTTTGAAATAGGAAAAGAGCCTTTAATCACATTCTTTACCATTTGCAATCATAAAATAGTCTAATATCTTCATTTTTTCAACATACGTAGCTATTACCCTCGAAAACTAAAACTTTTGAAATAGGAAAAGAGCCTTTAATCACATTCTTTACCATTTGCAATCATAAAATAGTCTAATATCTTCATTTTTTCAACATACGTAGCTATTACCCTCGAAAACTAAAACTTTTGAATAGGAAAAGAGCCTTTAATCACATTCTTTACCATTTGCAATCATAAAATAGTCTAATATCTTCATTTTTTCAACATACGTAGCTATTACCCTCGAAAACTAAAACTTTTGAATAGGAAAAGAGCCTTTAATCACATTCTTTACCATTTGCAATCATAAAATAGTCTAATATCTTCATTTTTTCAACATACGTAGCTATTACCCTCGAAAACTAAAACTTTTGAAATAGGAAAAGAGCCTTTAATCACATTCTTTACCATTTGCAATCATAAAATAGTCTAATATCTTCATTTTTTCAACATACGTAGCTATTACCCTCGAAAACTAAAACTTTTGAAATAGGAAAAGAGCCTTTAATCACATTCTTTACCATTTGCAATCATAAAATAGTCTAATATCTTCATTTTTTCAACATACGTAGCTATTACCCTCGAAAACTAAAACTTTTGACATAGGAAAAGAGCCTTTAATCACATTCTTTACCATTTGCAATCATAAAATAGTCTAATATCTTCATTTTTTCAACATACGTAGCTATTACCCTCGAAAACTAAAACTTTTGAAATAGGAAAAG
>NW_027066392.1:0-18708 GCF_032884065.1 Artemia franciscana
GCTCTTTTCCTATGTCAAAAGTTTTAGTTTTCGAGGGTAATAGCTAATGAAAAAATGATATTAGACTATTTTATGATTGCACATGGTAAAGAATGTGATTAAAGGCTCTTTTCCTATGTCAAAAGTTTTAGTTTTCGAGGGTAATAGCTACGTATGTTGAAAAAATGAAGATATTAGACTATTTTATGATTGCACATGGTAAAGAATGTGATTAAAGGCTCTTTTCCTATTTCAAAAGTTTTA
Source organism: Artemia franciscana (assembly GCF_032884065.1). Taxonomy (NCBI): domain Eukaryota; kingdom Metazoa; phylum Arthropoda; class Branchiopoda; order Anostraca; family Artemiidae; genus Artemia; species Artemia franciscana. The sequence goes on from NW_027066392.1 coordinate 244, forward strand.
GTTTTCGAGGGTAATAGCTATGTATGTTGAAAAAATGAAGATATTAGACTATTTTATGATTGCAAATGGTAAAGAATGTGATTAAAGGCTCTTTTCCTATGTCAAAAGTTTTAGTTTTCGAGGGTAATAGCTACGTATGTTGAAAAAATGAAGATATTAGACTATTTTATGATTACAAATGGTAAAGAATGTGATTAAAGGCTCTTTTCCTATTTCAAAAGTTTTAGTTTTCGAGGGTAATAGCTACGTATGTTGAAAAAATGAAGATATTAGACTATTTTATGATTGCAAATGGTAAAGAATGTGATTAAAGGCTCTTTTCCTATTTCAAAAGTTTTAGTTTTCGAGGGTAATAGCTACGTATGTTGAAAAAATGAATATATTAGATTATTTTAGGATTGCACATGATAAAGAATGTGATTAAAGGCTCTTTTTCTATGTCAAAAGTTTTAGTTTTCGAGGGTAATATTTACGTATGTTGGAAAAAAGAAGATATTAGACTATTTTATGATTGCACATGGTAAAGAATGTGCTTAAAGGCTCTTTACTATGTCAAAAGTTTTAGTTTTCGAGGGTGATAGCTACGTATGTTGAAAAAATGAAGATATAATATTTTATGATTGCAAATGGTAAAGAATGTGATTAAAGGCTCTTAGGAACTTTTGATTAAAGGCTCTTAGGAACATGGTAAAGAATGTGATAACTTTTGACATAGGAACTTTTTCCTATGTCAAAAGTTTTAGTTTTCGAGGGTAATAGCTACGTATGTTGAAAAAATGAAGATATTAGACAATTTTATGATTGCACATGGTAAAGAATGTGATTAAAGGCTCTTTTCCTATGTCAAAAGTTTTAGTTTTCGAGGGTAATAGCTACGTATGTTGAAAAAATGAAGATATTAGACAATTTTATGATTGCACATGGTAAAGAATGTGATTGAAGGCTCTTTTCCTATTTCAAAAGTTTTAGTTTTCGAGGGTAATAGCTATGTCTGTGGAAAAAATGAAGATATTAGACTATTTTATGATTGCACATGGTAAAGAATGAGATTAAAGGCTCCTTTCCTATGTCAAAAGTATTATTTTTTTAGGGTAATAGCTACGTATGTTGAAAAAATGAAGATATTAGACTATTTTATGATTACAAATGGTAAAGAATGTGATTAAAGGCTCTTTTCCTATGTCAAAAGTTTTAGTTTTCGAGGGTAATAGCTACGTATGTTGAAAAAATGAAGATATTAGACAATTTTATGATTGCACATGGTAAAGAATGTGATTAAAGGCTCTTTTCCTATTTCAAAAGTTTTAGTTTTCGAGGGTAATAGCTACGTATGTTGAAAAAATGAATATATTAGATTATTTTAGGATTGCACATGATAAAGAATGTGATTAAAGGCTCTTTTTCTATGTCAAAAGTTTTAGTTTTCGAGGGTAATATTTACGTATGTTGGAAAAATGAAGATATTAGACTATTTTATGATTGCACATGGTAAAGAATGTGCTTAAAGGCTCTTTACTATGTCAAAAGTTTTAGTTTTCGAGGGTGATAGCTACGTATGTTGAAAAAATGAAGATATAATATTTTATGATTGCAAATGGTAAAGAATGTGATGAAAGGCTCTTTTCCTATTTCAAAAGTTTTAGTTTTTGAGGGTAATAGCTATGTCTGTTGAAAAAATGAAGATATTAGACTATTTTATGATTGCACACGGTAAAGAATGTGATTAAAGGCTCTTTTCCTATTTCAAAAGTTTTAGTTTTCGAGGGTAATAGCTACGTATGTTGAAAAAATGAAGATATTAGACTATTTTATGATTGCAAATGGTAAAGAATGTGATTAAAGGCTCTTTTCCTATTTCAAAAGTTTTAGTTTTCGAGGGTAATAGCTAAGTATGTTGAAAAAATGAAAATATTAGACTATTTTATGATTGCAAATGGTAAAGAATGTGATTAAAGGCTCTTTTTCTACTTCAAAAGTTTTAGTTTTCGAGGGTAATAGCTAAGTATGTTGAAAAAATGAAAATATTAGACTATTTTATGATTGCAAATGGTAAAGAATGTGATTAAAGGCTCTTTTTCTATTTCAAAAGTTTTAGTTTTCGAGGGTAATAGCTACTTATGTTGAAAAAATGAAGATATTAGACTATTTTATGATTGCAAATGGTAAAGAATGTGATTAAAGGCTCTTTTCCTATGTCAAAAGTTTTAGTTTTCAAGGGTAATAGCTTTGTCTTCGGAAAAAATGAAGATATTAGACAATTTTATGATTGCACATGGTAAAGAATGTGATTAAAGGCTCTTTTCCTATTTCGAAAGTTTTAGTTTTCGAGGGTAATAGCTACGTATGTTGAAAAAATGAAGATATTAGACTATTTTATGATTGCAAATGGTAAAGAATGTGATTAAAGGCTCTTTTCCTATGTCAAAAGTTTTAGTTTTCGAGGGTAATAGCTACGTATGTTGAAAAAATGAAGATATTAGACTATTTTATGATTGCAAATGGTAAAGAATGTGATTAAAGGCTCTTTTCCTATGTCAAAAGTTTTAGTTTTCGAGGGTAATAGCTACATATGTTGAAAAAATGAAAATATTAGACTATTTTATGATTGCAAATGGTAAAGAATGTGATTAAAGGCTCTTTTTCTATTTCAAAAGTTTTAGTTTTCGAGGGTAATAGCTACTTATGTTGAAAAAATGAAGATATTAGACTATTTTTGATTGCAAATGGTAAAGAATGTGATTAAAGGCTCTTTTCCTATGTCAAAAGTTTTATTTTTCAAGGGTAATAGCTTTGTCTGTGGAAAAAATGAAGATATTAGACAATTTTATGATTGCACATGGTAAAGAATGTGATTAAAGGCTCTTTTCCTATTTCGAAAGTTTTAGTTTTCGAGGGTAATAGCTACGTATGTTGAAAAAATGAAGATATTAGACTATTTTATGATTGCAAATGGTAAAGAATGTGATTAAAGGCTCTTTTCCTATGTCAAAAGTTTTAGTTTTCAAGGGTAATAGCTACGTATGTTGAAAAAATGAAGATATTAGACTATTTTATGATTGCACATGGTAAAGAATGTGATTAAAGGCTCTTTTCCTATGTCAAAAGTTTTAGTTTTCGAGGGTAATAGCTTTGTCTGTGGAAAAAATGAAGATATTAGACAATTCTATGATTGCACATGGTAAAGAATGTGATTAAAGGCTCTTTTCCTATTTCAAAAGTTTTAGTTTTCGAGGGAAATAGCTACGTATGTTGAAAAAATGAAGATATTAGACTATTTTATGATTGCAAATGGTAAAGAATGTGATTAAAGGCTCTTTTCCTATTTCAAAAGTTTTAGTTTTCGAGGGTAATAGCTACGTATGTTGAAAAAATGAAGATATTAGACTATTTTATGATTGCACATGGTAAAGAATGTGATTAAAGGCTCTTTTCCTATTTCAAAAGTTTTAGTTTTCGAGGGTAATAGCTAAGTATGTTGAAAAAATGAAAATATTAGACTATTTTATGATTGCAAATGGTAAAGAATGTGATTAAAGGCTCTTTTCTATTTCAAAAGTTTTAGTTTTCGAGGGTAATAGCTATGTCTGTGGAAAAAATGAAGATATTAGACTATTTTATGATTGCACATGGTAAAGAATGAGATTAAAGGCTCCTTTCCTATGTCAAAAGTTTTAGTTTTCGAGGGTAATAGCTACGTATGTTGAAAAAATGAAGATATTGGACAATTTTATGATTGCACATGGTAAAGAATGTGCTTAAAGGCTCTTTTCCTATGTCAAAAGTTTTAGTTTTCGAGGGTAATAGCTACGTATGTTGAAAAAATGAAGATATTAGACTATTTTATGATTGCACATGGTAAAGAATGTGCTTAAAGGCTCTTTTCCTATGTCAAAAGTTTTAGTTTTCGAGGGTAATAGCTACGTATGTTGAAAAAATGAAGATATTAGACTATTTTATGATTGCAAATTGTAAAGAATGTGATTAAAGGCTCTTTTCCTATTTCAAAAGTTTTAGTTTTTGAGGGTAATAGCTATGTCTGTTGAAAAAATGAAGATATTAGACTATTTTATGATTGCACATGGTAAAGAATGTGATTAAAGGCTCTTTTCCTATTTCAAAAGTTTTAGTTTTCGAGGGTAATAGCTACGTATGTTGAAAAAATGAAGATATTAGACTATTTTATGATTGCAAATGGTAAAGAATGTGATTAAAGGCTCTTTTCCTATTTCAAAAGTTTTAGTTTTCGAGGGTAATAGCTACGTATGTTGAAAAAATGAAGATATTAGACTATTTTATGATTGCAAATGGTAAAGAATGTGATTAAAGGCTCTTTTTCTATTTCAAAAGTTTCAGTTTTCGAGGGTAATAGCTACTTATGTTGAAAAAATGAAGATATTAGACTATTTTTTGATTGCAAATGGTAAAGAATGTGATTAAAGGCTCTTTTCCTATGTCAAAAGTTTTAGTTTTCAAGGGTAATAGCTTTGTCTGTGGAAAAAATGAAGATATTAGACAATTTTATGATTGCACATGGTAAAGAATGTGATTAAAGGCTCTTTTCCTATTTCGAAAGTTTTAGTTTTCGAGGGTAATAGCTACGTATGTTGAAAAAATGAAGATATTAGACTATTTTATGATTGCAAATGGTAAAGAATGTGATTAAAGGCTCTTTTCCTATGTCAAAAGTTTTAGTTTTCGAGATTAATAGCTATGTATGTTGAAAAAATGAAGAAATTAGACTATTTTATGATTGCACATGGTAAAGAATGTGATTAAAGGCTCTTTTCCTATGTCAAAAGTTTTAGTTTTCGAGGGTAATAGCTTTGTCAGTGGAAAAAATGAAGATATTAGACAATTAAAATTGAGGATAATAGCTGCGTATGTTGAAAAAATGAAGATATTAGACTATTTTATGATTGCAAATGGTAAAGAATGTGATTAAAGGCTCTTTTCCTATTTCAAAAGTTTTAGTTTTTGAGGGTAATAGCTATGTCTGTTGAAAAAATGAATATATTAGACTATTTTATGATTGCTCATGGTAAAGAATGTGATTAAAGGCTCTTTTCCTATTTCAAAAGTTTTAGTTTTCGAGGGTAATAGCTACGTATGTTGAAAAAATGGAAATATTAGACTATTTTATGATTGCAAATGGTAAAGAATGTGATTAAAGGCTCTTTTTCTATTTCAAAAGTTTTAGTTTTCGAGGAATGAAGATATTAGATTATTTTAGGATTGCACATGGTAAAGAATGTGATTAAAGGCTCTTTTCCTATGTCAAAAGTTTTAGTTTTCGAGGGTAATATTTACGTATGTTGGAAAAATGAAGATATTAGACTATTTTATGTTTGCACATGGTAAAGAATGTGCTTAAAGGCTCTTTTCCTATGTAAAAAGTTTTAGTTTTCGAGGGTAGGGGAGAGTCGGGTAAGACGGACCGGGGGGCAAGACGGACCTTTTGTCATTGCTCGACTTGAGCGTCACCTTTTTATCACTTGTAGAGCTAGAAACAACTGTCATCTAGTGGCAAGTTTCGGAGCGAAGTCTGAGAGTTGAAGCCAATCTTGTCTTCGAGAAAAATATTTTTATTCGTTTTCACATTCTCGAAACCGGCTTTTGAGGTAAATGTTTTTCTTTTCTGGTGTTTCTAATGTTCTGTTTTATACTGTGGTAATTTTTCTTACAAATATGGAGGTCTAGGAGAGTGTGTGAGACATTAATTTTGTTCATTGCAGCGCCATCTTATGTTATAATTTTTAACTATTCCGAAAAAGCAGGTTTAGGGTAAGATCACATGTGGTAAGACCACAGAGACAGCGGGTAAGACGGACCGGTCCGTCTTGCCCCCTATCATCTGGGATCTTTTTCGAAGTTATTATTTTTTACGTATTTTGTGAATATTGTGTTGCATTTATTGTTCCCGCATGTCAATTAGAAATATATTAAGCTGTCTCTCTTTTGCAGAATGGGAAAGTATACTAGGAAAACCACCAGCGGTCTCCACGACCAGGACTTACTGAGAGCAGCTGCTATGCGAGTTAAATCTGGTTCGCCGCTTCGCAAAGTTTCGAAAGAGGTTGGTTTGCCACGAAGCACAGTGCGAAGAGCAGTTGCAAAACTCGACGCAGCAGAACATACCCAATCAGTGGAGTTGGCAACTACCTTCAACTTTAAAAGTGTGTTCTCAGCAAACGAAGAGATACTTCTGAAGGACTATATGATCACGTCATAGCACATGCATCATGGACTTACGAAAAAGGTAGCAGGTCAGCTTGCATATGAATATGCCCAGGCCAAAGGGAAGAATATGCCGAAGAACTGGACTGAAAATAAGTGTGCAGGAAAAAACTGGATGAATAGCTTTATGAGTCGTGTTGGGCTTTCCCTAAGGTCTTCCGAAGCGACAAGCCTTGCCAGAGCCACCAGCTTCAACAGGCGAATCCTTGTCAGCGAATTCTTCAATAATTTAGAAGAGCTGCTTATAAAGCACAAATATCCGCCGAATAGAATATATAATCTTGACGAGACTGGAGTAGCCACCGTTCAGAAGACACCAAAGGTGGTTGCAGAAAAGGGATCAAAGCAAGTTGGACGCATTACTTCGGCTGAGCGAGGGACGCTGGTAACAGTCGTAGGGTGTATCAACGCAGCTGGCCAGTCGATAGCCCCTTTCTTTGTCTTTCCACGAGTGAACTGGCTTCAAAGTTTTCTCAATGGCACGCCCCCTGGAAGCAAAGGAAAATGCCAGCCGTCTGGATGGATGACAGCCGAAATCTTCCCGGATATGATACGCCAGTTGATCTCCCAAACCAGTTGCTCGCCCAAAAATCGTCTTCTGCTGATTATGGATAACCATGATTCGCACGTGTCATTGAGCGTGGTTAATCTTTGCAGAGAAAACGGCATTGAAGTCTTAACGCTTCCGCCACATTGCAGTCACAAGCTGCAGCCTCTTGATGTTGCTGTGTATGGGCCATTCAAGCGATACTACAATGAAGCAGCTAACTCGTGGATGATTTCGAACCCAAACAGGAGGATTACCATTTATGAAATCGGAATATTCGTTGGAATTGCTTTTCCAAGAGTTTTTGTCATGGAAAACGTACTAAGTGGGTTCCAAAAAACAGGAATATACCCTTTCAATAGGAACGTTTTCCAAGATCACGACTTTCTCAGCGCCTTTGTGACAGACCAACCAGCACCAGAGACGTCTCCCATGACAGGCCAGTCTGCAGTTCCATCAACCAGCCCTGGCGACGAGAGCTTGAATAAGGACGTGCTGCCAACTACCAGTAGCTCAGGGATTTCTGCGACTATGCCAGTGACTCCAGAGTCGGTTCGTCCTCACACTATGGCGAGTTTCTATGCAAGAGACGGAAAAACGTCTAGGAAAAGAACAAAGTCCAAAATTCTGACGAACACACCTGAAAAAAACAGACTGGAAGAAGAATTTGAGTTGAAAAGAAAAAAATCAGAAAAGAAAGCTCAAAGAAAACGGCCTAAAAGAGAAACCTCTCCAAACAGCCTGGGAACGGGAAGACAGCTTCGATGAACATATCGCGCTGGATGATGAAAGTGATGACAGCTTGCATTTGGATGGGTCAGAGGAGGAGGAGTTTCTTGATGGAATCGAACCAAAAAGTGGGGATTTCTTGGTTGTGAAAGTGCCGACCAAGAAGAGCTTCAGGAATTATGTTGGAGTTGTGTGTGATTGTGAATCTGATGGTTTCCAAGTTCAGTTTTGGAAGCGATTAGCTCCATCGAGCTTTTGAAATAGGAAAAGAGCCTTTAATCACATTCTTTACCATTTGCAATCATAAAATAGTCTAATATCTTCATTTTTTCAACATACGTAGCTATTACCCTCGAAAACTAAAACTTTTGAAATAGGAAAGAGCCTTTAATCACATTCTTTACCTTGTGCAATCATAAAATTGTCTAATATCTTCATTTTTTCCACAGACAAAGCTATTTCCCTCAAAAACTAAAACTTTTGAAATAGGAAAAGAGCCTTTAATCACATTCTTTACCATTTGCAATCATAAAATAGTCTAATATCTTCATTTTTTCAACATACGTAGCTATTACCCTCGAAAACTAAAACTTTTGAAATAAGAAAAGAGACTTTAATCACATTCTTTACCATGTGCAATCATAAAATTGTCTAATATCTTCATTTTTTCCACAGACAAAGCTATTACCCTCGAAAACTAGAACTTTTGACATAGGAAAAGAGCCTTTAATCACATTCTTTAGCTTGTGCAATCATAAAATTGTCTAATATCTTCATTTTTTCCACAGACAAAGCTATTTCCCTCAAAAACTAAAACTTTTGAAATAGGAAAAGAGCCTCTAATCACATTCTTTACCATTTGCAATCATAAAATAGTCTAATATCTTCATTTTTTCAACATACGTAGCTATTACCCTCGAAAACTAAAACTTTTGAAATAGGAAAAGAGCCTTTAATCACATTCTTTACCATGTGCAATCATAAAATAGTCTAATATCTTCATTTTTTCAACATACGTAGCTATTACCCTCGAAAATTAAAACTTTTGAAATAGGAAAAGAGCCTTTAATCACATTCTTTACCATGTGCAATCATAAAATTGTCTAATATGTTCATTTTTTCAACATACGTAGCTATTACCCTCGAAAACTAAAACTTTTGAAATAGGAAAAGAGCCTTTAATCACATTCTTTACCATGTGCAATCATAAAATTGTCTAATATCTTCATTTTTTCAACGTACGCAGCTATTACCCTCGAAAACTAAAACTTTTGAAATAGGAAAAGAGCCTTTAATCACATTCTTTACCATTTGCAATCATAAAATTGTCTAATATCTTCATTTTTTCAACATACGTAGCTTTTACCCTCGAAAACTAAAACTTTTGAAATAGGAAAAGAGACTTTAATCACATTCTTTACCATGTGCAATCATAAAATTGTCTAATATCTTCATTTTTTCCACAGACAAAGCTATTACCCTCGAAAACTAGAACTTTTGACATAGGAAAAGAGCCTTTAATCACATTCTTTACCTTGTTCAATAATAAAATTTTCTAATATCTTCATTTTTTCCACAGACAAAGGTATTTCCCTCAAAAACTAAAACTTTTGAAATAGGAAAAGAGCCTCTAATCACATTCTTTACCATTTGCAATCATAAAATAGTCTAATATCTTCATTTTTTCAACATACGTAGCTATTACCCTCGAAAACTAAAACTTTTGAAATAGGAAAAGAGCCTTTAATCTAATTCTTTACCATGTGCAATCATAAAATAGTCTAATATCTTCATTTTTTCAACATACGTAGCTATTACCCTCGAAAACTAAAACTTTTGAAATAAGAAAAGAGCCTTTAATCACATTCTTTACCATGTGCAATCATAAAATTGTCTAATATCTTCTTTTTTTCAACATACGTAGCTATTATCCTCGAAAACTAAAACTTTTGAAATAGGAAAAGAGCCTTTAATCACATTCTTTACCATTTGCAATCATAAAATAGTCTAATATCTTCATTTTTTCAACATACGTAGCTATTACCCTCAAAAACTAAAACTTTTGAAATAGGAAAGAGCCTTTAATCACATTCTTTACCTTGTGCAATCATAAAATTGTCTAATATCTTCATTTTTTCCACAGACAAAGCTATTTCCCTCAAAAACTAAAACTTTTGAAATAGGAAAGAGCCTTTAATCACATTCTTTACCATTTGCAATTATAAAATAGTCTAATATCTTCATTTTTTCAACATACGTAGCTATTACCCTCGAAAACAAAACTTTTGAAATAATAAAAGAGACTTTAATCACATTCTTTACCATGTGCAATCATAAAATTGTCTAATATCTTCATTTTTTCCACAGACAAAGCTATTACCCTCGAAAACTAGAACTTTTGACATAGGAAAAGAGCCTTTAATCACATTCTTTACCTTGTGCAATCATAAAATTGTCTAATATCTTCATTTTTTCCACAGACAAAGCTATTTCCCTCAAAAACTAAAACTTTTGAAATAGGAAAAGAGCCTCTAATCACATTCTTTACCATTTGCAATCATAAAATAGTCTAATATCTTCATTTTTTCAACATACGTAGCTATTACCCTTGAAAACTAAAACTTTTGAAATAGGAAAAGAGCCTTTAATCACATTCTTTACCATGTGCAATCATAAAATAGTCTAATATCTTCATTTTTTCAACATACGTAGCTATTACCCTCGAAAATTAAAACTTTTGAAATAGGAAAAGAGCCTTTAATCACATTCTTTACCATGTGCAATCATAAAATTGTCTAATATGTTCATTTTTTCAACATACGTAGCTATTACCCTCGAAAACTAAAACTTTTGAAATAGGAAAAGAGCCTTTAATCACATTCTTTACCATGTGCAATCATAAAATTGTCTAATATCTTCATTTTTTCAACGTACGTAGCTATTACCCTCGAAAACTAAAACTTTTGAAATAGGAAAAGAGCCTTTAATCACATTCTTTACCATTTGCAATCATAAAATTGTCTAATATCTTCATTTTTTCAACATACGTAGCTTTTACCCTCGAAAACTAAAACTTTTGAAATAGGAAAAGAGACTTTAATCACATTCTTTACCATGTGCAATCATAAAATTGTCTAATATCTTCATTTTTTCCACAGACAAAGCTATTACCCTCGAAAACTAGAACTTTTGACATAGGAAAAGAGCCTTTAATCACATTCTTTACCTTGTTCAATAATAAAATTTTCTAATATCTTCATTTTTTCCACAGACAAAGGTATTTCCCTCAAAAACTAAAACTTTTGAAATAGGAAAAGAGCCTCTAATCCCATTCTTTACCATTTGCAATCATAAAATAGTCTAATATCTTCATTTTTTCAACATACGTAGCTATTACCCTCGAAAACTAAAACTTTTGAAATAGGAAAAGAGCCTTTAACTAATTCTTTACCATGTGCAATCATAAAATAGTCTAATATCTTCATTTTTTCAACATACGTAGCTATTACCCTCGAAAACTAAAACTTTTGAAATAAGAAAAGAGCCTTTAATCACATTCTTTACCGTGTGCAATCATAAAATTGTCTAATATCTTCATTTTTTCAACATACGTAGCTATTATCCTCGAAAACTAAAACTTTTGAAATAGGAAAAGAGCCTTTAATCACATTCTTTACCATTTGCAATCATAAAATAGTCTAATATCTTCATTTTTTCAACATACGTAGCTATTACCCTCGAAAACTAAAACTTTTGAAATAGGAAAAGAGCCTTTAATCACATTCTTTGCCATGTGCAATCATAAAATAGTCTAATATCTTCATTTTTTCAACATACGTAGCTATTACCCTCGAAAACTAAAACTTTTGAAATAAGAAAAGAGACTTTAATCACATTCTTTACCATGTGCAATCATAAAATTGTCTAATATCTTCATTTTTTCCACAGACAAAGCTATTACCCTCGAAAACTAGAACTTTTGACATAGGAAAAGAGCCTTTAATCACATTCTTTACCTTGTGCAATCATAAAATTGTCTAATATCTTCATTTTTTCCACAGACAAAGCTATTTCCCTCAAAAACTAAAACTTTTGAAATAGGAAAAGAGCCTCTAATCACATTCTTTACCATTTGCAATCATAAAATAGTCTAATATCTTCATTTTTTCAACATACGTAGCTATTACCCTCGAAAACTAAAACTTTTGAAATAGGAAAAGAGCCTTTAATCACATTCTTTACCATGTGCAATCATAAAATAGTCTAATATCTTCATTTTTTCAACATACGTAGCTATTACCCTCGAAAACTAAAACTTTTGAAATAGGAAAAGAGCCTTTAATCACATTCTTTACCATGTGCAATCATAAAATTGTCTAATATCTTCATTTTTTCAACATACGTAGCTATTAGCCTCGAAAACTAAAACTTTTGAAATAGGAAAAGAGCCTTTAATCACATTCTTTACCATGTGCAATCATAAAATTGTCTAATATCTTCATTTTTTCAACGTACGTAGCTATTACCCTCGAAAAGTAAAACTTTTGAAATAGGAAAAGAGCCTTTAATCACATTCTTTACCATTTGCAATCATAAAATTGTCTAATATCTTCATTTTTTCAACATACGTAGCTATTAACCTCGAAAACTAAAACTTTCGAAATAGGAAAAGAGACTTTAATCACATTCTTTACCATGTGCAATCATAAAATTGTCTAATATCTTCATTTTTTCCACAGACAAAGCTATTACCCTCGAAAACTAGAACTTTTGACATAGGAAAAGAGCCTTTAATCACATTCTTTACCTTGTGCAATCATAAAATTGTCTAATATCTTCATTTTTTCCACAGACAAAGGTATTTCCCTCAAAAACTAAAACTTTTGAAATAGGAAAAGAGCCTCTAATCACATTCTTTACCATTTGCAATCATAAAATAGTCTAATATCTTCATTTTTTCAACATACGTAGCTATTACCCTCGAAAACTAAAACTTTTGAAATAGGAAAAGAGCCTTTAATTTCATTCTTTACCATTTGCAATCATAAAATAGTCTAATATCTTCATTTTTTCAACATACGTAGCTATTACCCTCGAAAACTAAAACTTTTGAAATAGGAAAAGAGCCTTTAATCACATTCTTTACCATGTGCAATCATAAAATTGTCTAATATCTTCATTTTTTCAACATACGTAGCTATTATCCTCGAAAACTAAAACTTTTGAAATAGGAAAAGAGCCTTTAATCACATTCTTTACCATTTGCAATCATAAAATAGTCTAATATCTTCATTTTTTCAACATACGTAGCTATTACCCTCGAAAACTAAAACTTTTGAAATAGGAAAAGAGCCTTTAATCACATTCTTTACCATGTGCAATCATAAAATAGTCTAATATCTTCATTTTTTCCACAGACCTAGCTATTACCCTCGAAAACTAAAACTTTTGAAATAGGAAAAGAGCCTTTAATCACATTCTTTACGATTTGCAATCATAAAATAGTCTAATATCTTCATTTTTTCAACATACGTAGCTATTACCATCGAAAACTAAAACTTTTGAAATAGGAAAAGAGCCTTTAATCACATTCTTTACCATTTGCAATCATAAAATAGTCTAATATCTTCATTGTTTCAACATACGTAGCTATTACCCTCGAAAACTAAAACTTTTGAAATAGGAAAAGAGCCTTTAATCACATTCTTTACCATGTGCAATCATAAAATAGTCTAATATCTTCATTTTTCCACAGACCTAGCTATTACCCTCGAAAACTAAAACTTTTGAAATAGGAAAGAGCCTTTAATCACATTCTTTACCTTGTGCTATCTTAAAACTGTCTAACATCTTCATTTTTTCCACAGACAAAGCTATTTACCTCAAAAACTAAAACTTTTGAAATAGGAAAAGAGCCTTTAATCACATTCTTTACCATTTGCAATTATAAAATAGTCTAATATCTTCATTTTTTCAACATACGTAGCTATTACCCTCGAAAACTAAAACTTTTGAAATAAGAAAAGAGACTTTAAGCACATTCTTTACCATGTGCAATCATAAAATTGTCTAATATCTTCATTTTTTTCACAGACAAAGCTATTACCCTCGAAAACTAGAACTTTTGACATAGGAAAAGAGCCTTTAATCACATTCTTTACCTTGTGCAATCTTAAAACTGTCTAACATCTTCATATTTTCCACAGACAAAGCTATTTCCCACAAAAACTAAAACTTTTGAAATAGGAAAAGAGCCTTTAATCACATTCTTTACCATTTGCAATCATAAAATAGTCTAATATCTTCATTTTTTCAACATACGTAGCTATTACCCTCGAAAACTAAAACTTTTGAAATAGGAAAAGAGCCTTTAATCACATTCTTTACCATGTGCAATCATAAAATAGTCTAATATCTTCATTTTTTCAACATAAGTAGCTATTACCCTCGAAAACTAAAACTTTTGAAATAGGAAAAGAGCCTTTAATCACATTCTTTACCATGTGCAATCATAAAATTGTCTAATATCTTCATTTTTTCAACATACGTAGCTATTACCCTCGAAAACTAAAACTTTTGAAATAGGAAAGAGCCTTTAATCACATTCTTTACCATTTGCAATCATAAAATTGTCTAATATCTTCATTTTTTCAACAAACGTAGCTATTACCCTCGAAAACTAAAACTTTTGAAATAGGAAAAGAGCCTTTAATCACATTCTTTACCATTTGCAATCATAAAATAGTCTAATATCTTCATTTTTTCAACATACGTAGCTATTACCCTCGAAAACTAAAACTTTTGAAATAGGAAAAGAGCCTTTAATCACATTCTTTACCATGTGCAATCATAAAATAGTCTAATATCTTCATTTTTTCCACAGACCTAGCTATTACCCTCGAAAACTAAAACTTTTGAAATAGGAAAGAGCCTTTAATCACATTCTTTACCTTGTGCAATCATAAAATTGTCTAATATCTTCATTTTTTCCACAGACAAAGCTATTTCCCTCAAAAACTAAAACTTTTGAAATAGGAAAAGAGCCTCTAATCACATTCTTTACCATTTGCAATCATAAAATAGTCTAATATCTTCATTTGTTCAACATACGTAGCCATTACCCTCGAAAACTAAAACTTTTGAAATAGGAAAAGAGCCTTTAATCACATTCTTTACCATGTGCAATCATAAAATAGTCTAATATCTTCATTTTTTCAACATACGTAGCTATTACCCTCGAAAACTAAAACTTTTGAAATAGGAAAAGAGCCTTTAATCACATTCTTTACCATGTGCAATCATAAAATTGTCTAATATCTTCATTTTTTCAACATACGTAGCTATTACCCTCGAAAACTAACACTTTTGAAATAGGAAAAGAGCCTTTAATCACATTCTTTACCATTTGCAATCATAAAATAGTCTAATATCTTCATTTTTTCAACATACGTAGCTATTACCCTCGAAAACTAAAACTTTTGAAATAGGAAAAGAGCCTTTAATCACATTCTTTACCATGTGCAATCATAAAATAGTCTAATATCTTCATTTTTTCCACAGACCTAGCTATTACCCTCGAAAACTAAAACTTTTGAAATAGCAAAAGAGCCTTTAATCACATTCTTTACGATTTGCAATCATAAAATAGTCTAATATCTTCATTTTTTCAACATACGTAGCTATTACCCTCGAAAACTAAAACTTTTGAAATAGGAAAAGAGCCTTTAATCACATTCTTTACCATGTGCAATCATAAAATAGTCTAATATCTTCATTTTTTCCACAGACCTAGCTATTACCCTCGAAAACTAAAACTTTTGAAATAGGAAAAGAGCCTTAAATCACATTCTTTACGATTTGCAATCATAAAATAGTCTAATATCTTCATTTTTTCAACATACGTAGCTATTACCCTCGAAAACTAAAACTTTTGAAATAGGAAAAGAGCCTTTAATCACATTCTTTACCATGTGCAATCATAAAATAGTCTAATATCTTCATTTTTTCAACATACGTAGCTATTACCCTCGAAAACTAAAACTTTTGAAATAGGAAAAGAGCCTTTAATCACATTCTTTACCATGTGCAATCATAAAATAGTCTAATATCTTCATTTTTTCAACATACGTAGCTATTACCCTCGAAAACTAAAACTTTTGAAATAGGAAAAGAGCCTTTAATCACATTCTTTACCATTTGCAATCATAAAATAGTCTAATATCTTCATTTTTTCAACATACGCAGCTATTACCCTCGAAAACTAAAACTTTTGACATAGGAAAAGAGCCTTTAATCACATTCTTTACCATGTGCAATCACAAAATAGTCTAATATCTTCATTTTTTCAACATACGTAGCTATTACCCTCGAAAACTAAAACTTTTGAAATAGGAAAAGAGCCTTTAATCACATTCTTTACCATTTGCAATTATAAAATAGTCTAATATCTTCATTTTTTCAACATACGTAGCTATTACCCTCGAAAACTAAAACTTTTGAAATAAGAAAAGAGACTTTAATCACATTCTTTACCTGGTGCAATCATAAAATTGTTTAATATCTTCGTTTTTTCCACAGACAAAGCTATTACCCTCGAAAACTAGAACTTATGACATAGGAAAAGGGCCTTTAATCACATTCTTTACCTTGTGCAATCATAAAATTGTCTAATATCTTCATTTTTTCCACAGACAAAGCTATTTCCCTCAAAAACTAAAACTTTTGAAATAGGAAAAGAGCCTCTAATCACATTCTTTACCATTTGCAATCATAAAATAGTCTAATATCTTCATTTTTTCAACATACGTAGCTATTACCCTCGAAAACTAAAACTTTTGAAATAGGAAAAGAGCCTTTAATCACATTCTTTACCATGTGCAATCATAAAATAGTCTAATATCTTCATTTTTTCAACATACGTAGCTATTATCCTCGAAAACTAAAACTTTTGAAATAGGAAAAGAGCCTTTAATCACATTCTTTACCATGTGCAATCATAAAATTGTCTAATATCTTCATTTTTTCAACATACGTAGATATTACCCTCGAAAACTAAAACTTTTGAAATAGGAAAAGAGCCTTTAATCACATTCTTTACCATTTGCAATCATAAAATTGTCTAATATCTTCATTTTTTCAAAATACGTAGCTATTACCCTCGAAAACTAAAACTTTTGAAATAGGAAAAGAGCCTTTAATCACATTCTTTACCATTTGCAATCATAAAATAGTCTAATATCTTCATTTTTTCAACATACGTAGCTATTACCCTCGAAAACTAAAACTTTTGAAATAGGAAAAGAGCCTTTAATCACATTCTTCACCATGTGCAATCATAAAACAGTCTAATATCTTCATTTTTTCCACAGACCTAGCTATTACCCTCGAAAACTAAAACTTTTGAAATAGGAAAGAGCCTTTAATCACATTCTTTACCTTGTGCAATCATAAAATTGTCTAATATCTTCATTTTTTCCACAGACAAAGCTATTTCCCTCAAAAACTACAACTTTTGAAATAGGAAAAGAGCCTCTAATCACATTCTTTACCATTTGCAATCATAAAATAGTCTAATATCTTCATTTTTTCAACATACGTAGCTATTACCCTTGAAAACTAAAACTTTTGAAATAGGAAAAGAGCCTTTAATCACATTCTTTACCATTTGCAATCATAAAATAGTCTAATATCTTCATTTTTTCAACATACGTAGCTATTACCCTCGAAAACTAAAACTTTTGAAATAGGAAAAGAGCCTTTAATCACATTCTTTACCATGTGCAATCATAAAATAGTCTAATATCTTCATTTTTTCCACAGACCTAGCTATTACCCTCGAAAACTAAAACTTTTGAAATAGGAAAAGAGCCTTTAATCACATTCTCTACCATGTGCAATCATAAAATAGTCTAATATCTTCATTTTTTCCACAGACATAGCTATTACCCTAGAAAACTAAAACTTTTGAAATAGGAAAAGAGCCTTTAATCACATTCTTTACCATTTGCAATCATAAAATTGTCTAATATCTTCATTTTTTCAACATACGTAGCTATTACCCTCGAAAACTAAAACTTTTGAAATAGGAAAAGAGCCTTTAATCACATTCTTTACCATTTGCAATCATAAAATAGTCTAATATCTTCATTTTTTTCAACATACGTAGCTATTACCCTCGAAAACTAAAACTTTTGAAATAGGAAAAGAGCCTTTAATCACATTCTTTACCATGTGCAATCATAAAATAGTCTAATATCTTCATTTTTTCCACAGACCTAGCTATTACCCTCGAAAACTAAAACTTTTGAAATAGGGAAAGAGCCTTTAATCACATTCTTTACCTTGTGCAATCATAAAATTGTCTAATATCTTCATTTTTTTCCACAGACAAAGATATTTCCCTCAAAAACTAAAACTTTTGAAATAGGAAAAGAGCCTCTAATCACATTCTTTACCATTTGCAATCATAAAATAGTCTAATATCTTCATTTTTTCAACATACGTAGCTATTACCCTCGAAAACTAAAACTTTTGAAATAGGAAAAGAGCCTTTAATCACATTCTTTACCATGTGCAATCATAAAATAGTCGAGTATCTTCATTTTTTTAACATACGTAGCTATTACCCTCAAAAACTAAAACTTTTGAAATTGGAAAAGAGCCTTTAATCACATTCTGTACCATGTGCAATCATAAAATTGTCTAATATCTTCATTTTTTCAACATACGTAGCTATTACCCTCGAAAACTAAAACTTTTGAAATAGGAAAAGAGCCTTTAATCACATTCTTTACCATTTGCAATCATAAAATAATCTAATATCTTCATTTTTTCCACAGACCTAGCTATTACCCTCGAAAACTAAAACTTTTGAAATAGGAAAAGAGCCTTTAATCACATTCTTTACGATTTGCAATCATAAAATAGTCTAATATCTTCATTTTTTCAACATACGT
>NW_027066393.1:0-18708 GCF_032884065.1 Artemia franciscana
GACGTATGTTGAAAAAATGAAGATATTAGACTATTTTGTGATTGCATATGGTAAAGAATGTGATTAAAGGCTCTTTTCCTATGTCAAAAGTTTTAGTTTTCGAGGGTAATAGCTACGTATGTTGAAAAAATGAAGATATTAGACTATTTTATGATTGCAAATTTTAAAGAATGTGATTAAAGGCTCTTTTCCTATTTCAAAAGTTTTAGTTTTCGAGGGTAATAGCTACGTAAGTTGAAAAAATGAAGATATTAGACTATTTTATGATTGCAATGGTAAAGAATGTGATTAAAGGCTCTTTTCCTATTTCAAAAGTTTTAGTTTTCGAGGGTAATAGCTACGTATGTTGAAAAAATGAAGATATTAGACTATTTTATGATTGCACATGGTAAAGAATGTGATTAAAGGCTCTTTTCCTATTTCAAAAGTTTTAGTTTTCGAGGGTAATAGCTACGTATGTTGAAAAAATGAAGATATTAGACAATTTTATGATTGCACATGGTAAAGAATGTGATTAAAGGCTCTTTTCCTATTTCAAAAGTTTTAGTTTTCGAGGGTAATAGCTATATATGTTGAAAAAATGAAGATATTAGACTATTTTATGATTGCAAATGGTAAAGAATGTGATTAAAGGCTCTTTTCCTATTTCAAAAGTTTTTGTTTTCGAGGGTAATAGCTACGTATGTTGAAAAAATGAAGATATTAGACTATTTTATGATTGCAAATGGTAAAGAATGTGATTAAAGGCTCTTTTCCTATTTCAAAAGTTTTAGTTTTCGAGGGTAATAGCTACGTATGTTGAAAAAATGAAGATATTAGACTATTTTATGATTGCAAATGGTAAAGAATGTGATTAAAGGCTCTTTTCTTATTTCAAAAGTTTTAGTTTTCGAGGGTAATAGCTACGTATGTTGAAAAAATGAAGATATTAGACTATTTTATGATTGCAAATGGTAAAGAATGTGATTAAAGGCTCTTTTCCTATGTCAAAAGTTTTAGTTTTCGAGGGTAATAGCTACGTATGTTGAAAAAATGAAGATATTAGACTTTTTATGATTGCAAATGGTAAAGAATGTGATTAAAGGCTCTTTTCCTATTTCAAAAGTTTTAGTTTTCGAGGGTAATAGCTACGTATGTTGAAAAAATGAAGATATTAGACTATTTTATGATTGCAAATGGTTAAGAATGTGATTAAAGGCTCTTTTCCTATTTCAAAAGTTTTAGTTTTCGAGGGTAATAGCTACGTATGTTGAAAAAATGAAGATATTAGACAATTTTATGATTGCACAATGGTAAAGAATGTGATTAAAGGCTCTTTTCCTATTTCAAAAGTTTTAGTTTTCGAGGGTAATAGCTACGTATGTTGAAAAAATGAAGATATTAGACATTTTATGATTGCTAATGGTAAAGAATGTGATTAAAGGCTCTTTTCCTATTTCAAAAGTTTTAGTTTTCGAGGGTAATAGCTACGTATGTTGAAAAAATGAAGATATTAGACTATTTTATGATTGCAAATGGTAAAGAATGTGATTAAAGGCTCTTTTCCTATTTCAAAAGTTTTAGTTTCGAGGGTAATAGCTACGTATGTTGAAAAAATGAAGATATTAGACAATTTTATGATTGCACATGGTAAAGAATGTGATTAAAGGCTCTTTTCCTGTTCAAAAGTTTTAGTTTTCGAGGGTAATAGCTACGTATGTTGAAAAAATGAAGATATTAGACTATTTTATGATTGCACATGGTAAAGAATGTGATTAAAGGCTCTTTTCCTATTTCAAAAGTTTTAGTTTTCGAGGGTAATAGCTTTATGTTGAAAAAATGAAGATATTAGACTATTTTATGATTGCAAATGGTAAAGAATGTGATTAAAGGCTCTTTTCCTATGTCAAAAGTTTTAGTTTTCGAGGGTAATAGCTACGTATGTTGAAAAAATGAAGATATTAGACAATTTTATGATTGCACATGGTAAAGAATGTGATTAAAGGCTCTTTTCCTATTTCAAAAGTTTTAGTTTTCGAGGGTAATAGCTACGTATGTTGAAAAAATGAAGATATTAGACTATTTTATGATTGCAAATGGTAAAGAATGTGATTAAAGGCTCTTTTCCTATTTCAAAAGTTTTAGTTTTCGAGGGTAATAGCTACGTATGTTGAAAAATGAAGATATTAGACTATTTTATGATTGCAATGGTAAAGAATGTGATTAAAGGCTCTTTTCCTATTTCAAAAGTTTTAGTTTTCGAGGGTAATAGCTACGTATGTTGAAAAAATGAAGATATTAGACAATTTTATGATTGCACATGGTAAAGAATGTGATTAAAGGCTCTTTTCCTATTTCAAAAGTTTTAGTTTTCGAGGGTAATAGCTACGTATGTTGAAAAAATGAAGATATTAGACTATTTTATGATTGCAAATGGTAAAGAATGTGATTAAAGGCTCTTTTCCTATTTCAAAAGTTTTAGTTTTCGAGGGTAATAGTACGTATGTTGAAAAAATGAAGATATTAGACTATTTTATGATTGCAAATGGTAAAGAATGTGATTAAAGGCTCTTTTCCTATGTCAAAAGTTTTAGTTTTCGAGGGTAATAGCTACGTATGTTGAAAAAATGAAGATATTAGACTTTTTATGATTGCGCATGGTAAAGAATGTGATTAAAGGCTCTTTTCTTATTTCAAAAGTTTTAGTTTTCGAGGGTAATAGCTACGTATGTTGAAAAAATGAAGATATTAGACTATTTTATGATTGCAAATGGTAAAGAATGTGATTAAAGGCTCTTTTCCTATGTCAAAAGTTTTAGTTTTCGAGGGTAATAGCTACGTATGTTGAAAAAATGAAGATATTAGACTATTTTATGATTGCAAATGGTTAAGAATGTGATTAAAGGCTCTTTTCCTATTTCAAAAGTTTTAGTTTTCGAGGGTAATAGCTACGTATGTTGAAAAAATGAAGATATTAGACAATTTTATGATTGCAAATGGTAAAGAAGGTGATTAAAGGCTCTTTTCCTATTTCAAAAGTTTTAGTTTTCGAGGGTAATAGCTACGTATGTTGAAAAAATGAAGATATTAGACATTTTATGATTGCAATGGTAAAGAATGTGATTAAAGGCTCTTTTCCTATTTCAAAAGTTTTAGTTTTCGAGGGTAATAGCTACGTATGTTGAAAAAATGAAGATATTAGACTATTTTATGATTGCAAATGGTAAAGAATGTGATTAAAGGCTCTTTTCTATTTCAAAAGTTTTAGTTTTCGAGGGTAATAGCTACGTATGTTGAAAAATGAAGATATTAGACAATTTTATTGATTGCACATGGTAAAGAATGTGATTAAAGGCTCTTTTCCTATTTGAAAAGTTTTAGTTTTCGAGGGTAATAGCTACGTATGTTGAAAAAATGAAGATATTAGACTATTTTATGATTGCAAATGGTAAAGAATGTGATTAAAGGCTCTTTTCCTATGTCAAAAGTTTTAGTTTTCGAGGGTAATAGCTTATGTCTGTGAAAAAATGAAGATATTAGACTATTTTATGATTGCAAATGGTAAAGAATGTGATTAAAGGCTCTTTTCCTATTTCAAAAGTTTTAGTTTTCGAGGGTAATAGCTACGTATGTTGAAAAAATGAAGATATTAGACTTTTTTATGATTGCACATGGTAAAGAATGTGATTAAAGGCTCTTTTCCTATTTCAAAAGTTTTAGTTTTCGAGGGTAATAGCTACGTAGTGAAAAAATGAAGATATTAGACAATTTTATGATTGCATAATGGTAAAGAATGTGATTAAAGGCTCTTTTCCTATTTCAAAAGTTTTAGTTTTCGAGGGTAATAGCTACGTATGTTGAAAAAATGAAGATATTAGACTATTTTATGATTGCAAATGGTAAAGAATGTGATTAAAGGCTCTTTTCCTATTTCAAAAGTTTTAGTTTTCGAGGGTAATAGCTATGTATGTTGAAAAAATGAAGATATTAGACAATTTTATGATTGCACATGGTAAAGAATGTGATTAAAGGCTCTTTTCCTATTTCAAAAGTTTTAGTTTTCGAGGGTAATAGCTACGTATGTTGAAAAAATGAAGATATTAGACTATTTTATGATTGCAATGGTAAAGAATGTGATTAAAGGCTCTTTTCCTATTTCAAAAGTTTTAGTTTTCGAGGGTAATAGCTACGTATGTTGAAAAAATGAAGATATTAGACTATTTTATGATTGCAAATGGTAAAGAATGTGATTAAAGGCTCTTTTCCTATGTCAAAAGTTTTAGTTTTCGAGGGTAATAGCTACGTATGTTGAAAAATGAAGATATTAGACTTTTATGATTGCACATGGTAAAGAATGTGATTAAAGGCTCTTTTCTATTTGAAAAGTTTTAGTTTTCGAGGGTAATAGCTACGTATGTTGAAAAAATGAAGATATTAGACTATTTTATGATTGCAAATGGTAAAGAATGTGATTAAAGGCTCTTTTCCTATTTCAAAAGTTTTAGTTTTCGAGGGTAATAGCTACGTATGTTGAAAAAATGAAGATATTAGACAATATTATGATTGCAAATGGTAAAGAATGTGATTAAAGGCTCTTTTCCTATTTCAAAAGTTTTAGTTTTTGAGGGTAATAGCTACGTATGTTTGTAAAAAATGAAGATTTTCTGATTGCACATGGTAAAGAATGTGATTAAAGGCTCTTTTCCTATTTTAAAAGTTTTAGTTTTCGAGGGTAATAGCTTTGTCAGTGGAAAAAATGAAGATATTAGACAATTTTATGATTGCATATGGTAAAGAATGTGATTAAAGGCTCTTTTCCTATTTCAAAAGTTTTAGTTTTCGAGGGTAATAGCTACGTATGTTGAAAAAATGAAGATATTAGACTATTTTATGATTGCAAATGGTAAAGAATGTGATTAAAGGCTCTTTTCCTATTTCAAAAGTTTTAGTTCTCGAGGGTAATAGCTATATATGCTGGAAAAATGAAGATATTAGACAATTTTATGATTGCACATGGTAAAGAATGTGATTAAAGGCTCTTTTCCGATATCAAAAGTTTTAGTTTTCGAGGGTAATAGCTACGTATGTTGAAAAAATGAAGATATTAGACTATTTTATGATTGCACATGGTAAAGAATGTGATTAAAGGCTCTTTTCCTATTTCAAAAGTTTTATTTTTCGAGGGTAATAGTTATGTATGTTGAAAAAATGAAGATATTAGACTATTTTATGATTGCAAATGGTAAAGAATGTGATTAAAGGCTCTTTTCCTATGTCAAAAGTTTTAGTTTTCGAGGGTAATAGCTACGTATGTAGAAAAACTGAAGATATTAGACTTTTTTATGATTGCGCATGGTAAAGAATGTGATTAAAGGCTCTTTTCTTATTTCAAAAGTTTTAGTTTTCGAGGGTAGTAGCTACGTATGTTGAAAAAATGAAGATATTAGACTATTTTATGATTGCAAATGGTAAAGAATGTGATTAAAGGCTCTTTTCCTATTTCAAAAGTTTTAGTTTTCGAGGGTAATAGCTACGTATGTTGAAAAAATTAAGATATTGGACTCTTTTATGATTGCAAATGGTAAAGAATGTGATTAAAGGCTCTTTCCCTATTTCAAAAGTTTTAGTTTTCGAGGGTAATAGCTTTGTTTGTGGAAAAAATGAAGATTTTCTGATTGCACATGGTAAAGAATGTGATTAAAGGCTCTTTTCCTATTTCAAAAGTTTTAGTTTTCGAGGGTAATAGCTACGTATGTTGAAAAAATGAAGATATTAGACTATTTTATGATTGCAAATGGTAAAGAAGGTGATTAAAGGCTCTTTTCCTATTTCAAAATTTTTAGTTTTCAAGGGTAATAGCTACGTATCTTGAAAAAATGAAGATATTAGACAATTTTATGATTGCAAATGGTAAAGAATGTGATTAAAGGCTCTTTTCCTATTTCAAAAGTTTTAGTTTTCGATGGTAATAGCTTCGTATGTTGAAAAAATGAAGATATTAGACTATTTTATGATTGCAAATGGTAAAGAATGTGATTAAAGGCTCTTTTCCTATTTCAAAAGTTTTAGTTTTCGAGGGCAATAGCTACGTATGTTGAAAAAATGAAGATATTAGACAATTTTATGATTGCAAATGGTAAAGAATGTGATTAAAGGCTCTTTTCCTA
Organism: Artemia franciscana; assembly: GCF_032884065.1. NCBI lineage: Eukaryota > Metazoa > Arthropoda > Branchiopoda > Anostraca > Artemiidae > Artemia > Artemia franciscana. The sequence continues at coordinate 6,147 of NW_027066393.1, forward strand.
TTTCAAAAGTTTTAGTTTTCGAGGGTAATAGCTACGTATGTTGAAAAATGAAGATATTAGACTATTTTATGATTGCAAATGGTAAAGAATGTGATTAAAGGCTCTTTTCCTATTTCAAAAGTTTTAGTTTTCGAGGGTAATAGCTACCTATGTTGAAAAAATGAAGATATTAGACAATTTTATGATTGCAAATGGTAAAGAATGTGATTAAAGGCTCTTTTCCTATTTCAAAAGTTTTAGTTTTCGAGGGTAATAGCTACGTATGTTGAAAAAATGAAGATATTAGACTATTTTATGATTGTACATGGTAAAGAATGTGATTAAAGGCTCTTTTCCTATTTCAAAAGTTTTAGTTCTCGGGGGTAAGAGCTACGTATGTTGAAAAAATGAAGATATTAGACTATTTTATGATTGCAAATGGTAAAGAATGTGATTAAAGGCTCTTTTCCTATTTCAAAAGTTTTAGATTTCGAGGGTAATAGCTACGTATGTTGAAAAAATGAAGATATTAGACTATTTTGTGATTGCAAATGGTAAAGAATGTGATTAAAGGCTCTTTTCCTATGTCAAAAGTTTTAGTTTTCGAGGGTAATAGCTACGTATGTTGAAAAAATGAAGATATTAGACTATTTTATGATTGCAAATGGTAAAGAATGTGATTAAAGGCTCTTTTCCTATTTCAAAAGTTTTAGTTTTCGAGGGTAATAGCTACGTATGTTGAAAAAATAAAGATATTAGACTATTTTATGATTACACTTGGTAAAGAATGTGATTAAAGGCTCTTTTCCTATTTCAAAAGTTTTAGTTTTCGAGGGTAATAGCTATGTCTGTGGAAAAAATGAAGATATTAGACTATTTTATGATTGCAAATGGTAAAGAATGTGATTAAAGGCTCTTTTCCTATTTCAAAAGTTTTAGTTTTCGAGGGCAATAGCTACGTATGTTGAAAAAATGAAGATATTAGACAATTTTATGATTGCAAATGGTAAAGAATGTGATTAAAGGCTCTTTTCCTATTTCAAAAGTTTTAGTTTTTGAGGGTAATAGCTACGTATGTTGAAAAAATGAAGATATTAGACTATTTTATGATTGCAAATGGTAAAGAATGTGATTAAAGGCTCTTTTCCTATTTCAAAAGTTTTAGTTTTCGAGGGTAATAGCTACCTATGTTGAAAAAATGAAGATATTAGACAATTTTATGATTGCAAATGGTAAAGAATGTGATTAAAGGCTCTTTTCCTATTTCAAAAGTTTTAGTTTTCGAGGGTAATAGCTACGTATGTTGAAAAAATGAAGATATTAGACTATTTTATGATTGTATATGGTAAAGAATGTGATTAAAGGCTCTTTTCCTATTTCAAAAGTTTTAGTTCTCGGGGGTAAGAGCTACGTATGTTGAAAAAATGAAGATATTAGACTATTTTATGATTGCAAATGGTAAAGAATGTGATTAAAGGCTCTTTTCCTATTTCAAAAGTTTTAGATTTCGAGGGTAATAGCTACGTATGTTGAAAAAATGAAGATATTAGACTATTTGTGATTGCAAATGGTAAAGAATGTGATTAAAGGCTCTTTTCCTATGTCAAAAGTTTTAGTTTTCGAGGGTAATAGCTACGTATGTTGAAAAAATGAAGATATTAGACTATTTTATGATTGCAAATGGTAAAGAATGTGATTAAAGGCTCTTTTCCTATTTCAAAAGTTTTAGTTTTCGAGGGTAATAGCTACGTATGTTGAAAAAATAAAGATATTAGACTATTTTATGATTACACTTGGTAAAGAATGTGATTAAAGGCTCTTTTCCTATTTCAAAAGTTTTAGTTTTCGAGGGTAATAGCTATGTCTGTGGAAAAAATGAAGATACTAGACTATTTTATGATTGCACATGGTAAAGAATGTGATTAAAGGCTCTTTTCCTATTTCAAAAGTTTTAGTTTTCGAGGGTAATAGCTACGTAAGTTGAAAAAATGAAGATATTAGACAATTTTATTATTGCACATGGTAAAGAATGTGATTAAAGGCTCTTTTCCTATGTCAAAAGTTTTAGTTTTCGAGGGTAATAGCTACGTATGTTGAAAAATGAAGATATTAGACTATTTTACGATTGCAAATGGTAAAGAATGTGATTAAAGGCTCTTTTCCTATGTCAAAAGTTTTTGTTTTCGAGGGTAATAGCTACGTATGTTGAAAAAAATGAAGATATTAGACAATTTTATGATTGCCCATGGTAAAGAATGTGATTAAATGCTCTTTTCCTATTTCAAAAGTTTTAGTTTTCGAGGGTAATAGCTACGCATGTTGAAAAAATGAAGATATTAGACAATTTTACTATTGGAAATGGTAAAGAATGTGATTAAAGGCTCTTTTACTATGTCAAAAGTTTTAGTTTTCGAGGGTAATAGCTACGTATGTTGAAAAAATGAATATATTAGACAATTTTATGATTGCACATGGTAAAGAATGTGATTAAAGGCTCTTTTCCTATTTCAAAAGTTTTAGTTTTCGAGGGTAATAGCTTTGTCTGTGGAAAAAATGAAGATATTAGACAATTTTATGATTGCATATGGTAAAGAATGTGATTAAAGGCTCTTTTCCTATTTTAAAAGTTTTAGTTTTCGAGGGTAATAGCTACGTATGTTGAAAAAATGAAGATATTAGACTATTTTATGATTGCAAATGGTAAAGAATGTGATTAAAGGCTCTTTTCCTATTTCAAAAGTTTTAGTTCTCGAGGGTAATAGCTACGTATGTTGGAAAAATGAAGATATTAGACAATTTTATGATTGCACATGGTAAATAATGTGATTAAAGGCTCTTTTCCTATATCAAAAGTTTTAGTTTTCGAGGGTAATAGCTACGTATGTTGAAAAAATGAAGATATTAGACTATTTTATGATTGCACATGGTAAAGAATGTGATTAAAGGCTCTATTTCAAAAGTTTTATTTTTCGAGGGTAATAGCTATGTATGTAGAAAAAAAGAAGATTTTAGACTATTTTATGATTGCAAATGGTAAAGAATGTGATTAAAGGCTCTTTTCCTATTTCAAAAGTTTTAGTTTTCGAGGGTAATAGCTATGTATGTTGAAAAAATGAAGATATTAGACTATTTTATGATTGCAAATGGTAAAGAATGTGATTAAAGGCTCTTTTCCTATTTCAAAAGTTTTAGTTTTCGAGGGTAATAGCTACGTATGTTGAAAAAATTAAGATATTGGACTATTTTATGATTGCAAATGGTAAAGAATGTGATTAAAGGCTCATTCCCTATTTCAAAAGTTTTAGTTTTCGAGGGTAATAGCTTTGTTTGTGGAAAAAATGAAGATATTAGACAATTTTATGATTGCACAAGGTAAAGAATGTGATTAAAGGCTCTTTTCCTATGTCAAAAGTTTTAATTTTCGAGGGTAATAGCTACGTATGTTGAAAAAATGACGATATTAGACTATTTTATGATTGCAAATGGTAAAGAATGTGATTAAAGGCTCTTTTCCTATTTCAAAAGTTTTAGTTTTCGAGGGTAATAGCTACGTATGTTGAAAAAATGAAGATATTAGACTATTTTATGATTGCAAATGGTTAAGAATGTGATTAAAGGCTCTTTTTCTATTTCAAAAGTTTTAGTTTTCGAGGGTAATAGCTACGTATGTTGAAAAACTGAAGATATTAGACTTTTTTATGATTGCGCATGGTAAAGAATGTGATTAAAGGCTCTTTTCTTATTTCAAAAGTTTTAGTTTTCGAGGGTAGTAGCTACGTATGTTGAAAAAATGAAGATATTAGACTATTTTATGATTGCAAATGGTAAAGAATGTGATTAAAGGCTCTTTTCCCATTTCAAAAGTTTTAGTTTTCGAGGGTAATAGCTACGTATGTTGAAAAAATTAAGATATTGGACTCTTTTATGATTGCAAATGGTAAAGAATGTGATTAAAGGCTCTTTCCCTATTTCAAAAGTTTTAGTTTTCGAGGGTAATAGCTTTGTTTGTGGAAAAAATGAAGATTTTATGATTGCACATGGTAAAGAATGTGATTAAAGGCTCTTTTCCTATTTCAAAAGTTTTAGTTTTCGAGGGTAATAGCTACGTATGTTGAAAAAATGAAGATATTAGACTATTTTATGATTGCAAATGGTAAAGAAGGTGATTAAAGGCTCTTTTCCTATTTCAAAATTTTTAGTTTTCGAGGGTAATAGCTACGTATCTTGAAAAAATGAAGATATTAGACAATTTTATGATTGCAAATGGTAAAGAATGTGATTAAAGGCTCTTTTCCTATTTCAAAAGTTTTAGTTTTCGAGGGTAATAGCTTCGTATGTTGAAAAAATGAAGATATTAGACTATTTTATGATTGCAAATGGTAAAGAATGTGATTAAAGGCTCTTTTCCTATTTCAAAAGTTTTAGTTTTCGAGGGCAATAGCTACGTATGTTGAAAAAATGAAGATATTAGACAATTTTATGATTGCAAATGGTAAAGAATGTGATTAAAGGCTCTTTTCCTATTTCAAAAGTTTTAGTTTTCGAGGGTAATAGCTACGTATGTTGAAAAAATGAAGATATTAGACTATTTTATGATTGCAAATGGTAAAGAATGTGATTAAAGGCTCTTTTCCCATTTCAAAAGTTTTAGTTTTCGAGGGTAATAGCTACCTATGTTGAAAAAATGAAGATATTAGACAATTTTATGATTGCAAATGGTAAAGAATGTGATTAAAGGCTCTTTTCCTATTTCAAAAGTTTTAGTTTTCGAGGGTAATAGCTACGTATGTTGAAAAAATGAAGATATTAGACTATTTTATGATTGTACATGGTAAAGAATGTGATTAAAGGCTCTTTTCCTATTTCAAAAGTTTTAGTTCTCGGGGGTAAGAGCTACGTATGTTGAAAAAATGAAGATATTAGACTATTTTATGATTGCAAATGGTAAAGAATGTGATTAAAGGCTCTTTTCCTATTTCAAAAGTTTTAGATTTCGAGGGTAATAGCTACGTATGTTGAAAAAATGAAGATATTAGACTATTTTATGATTGCAAATGGTAAAGAATGTGATTAAAGGCTCTTTTCCTATTTCAAAAGTTTTAGTTTTCGAGGGTAATAGCTACGTATGTTGAAAAAATAAAGATATTAGACTATTTTATGATTACACTTGGTAAAGAATGTGATTAAAGGCTCTTTTCCTATTTCAAAAGTTTTAGTTTTCGAGGGTAATAGCTATGTCTGTGGAAAAAATGAAGATATTAGACTATTTTATGATTGCACATGGTAAAGAATGTGATTAAAGGCTCTTTTCCTATTTCAAAAGTTTTAGTTTTCGAGGGTAATAGCTACGTAAGTTGAAAAAATGAAGATATTAGACAATTTTATTATTGCACATGGTAAAGAATGTGATTAAAGGCTCTTTTCCTATGTCAAAAGTTTTAGTTTTCGAGGGTAATAGCTACGTATGTTGAAAAAATGAAGATATTAGACTATTTTACGATTGCAAATGGTAAAGAATGTGATTAAAGGCTCTTTTCCTATGTCAAAAGTTTTTGTTTTCGAGGGTAATAGCTACGTATGTTGAAAAAATGAAGATATTAGACAATTTTATGATTGCACATGGTAAAGAATGTGATTAAATGCTCTTTTCCTATTTCAAAAGTTTTAGTTTTCGAGGGTAATAGCTACGCATGTTGAAAAAATGAAGATATTAGACAATTTTACTATTGCAAATGGTAAAGAATGTGATTAAAGGCTCTTTTACTATGTCAAAAGTTTTAGTTTTCGAGGGTAATAGCTACGTATGTTGAAAAAATGAATATATTAGACAATTTTATGATTGCACTTGGTAAAGAATGTGATTAAAGGCTCTTTTCCTATTTCAAAAGTTTTAGTTTTCGAGGGTAATAGCTTTGTCTGTGGAAAAAATGAAGATATTAGACAATTTTATGATTGCATATGGTAAAGAATGTCATTAAAGGCTCTTTTCCTATTTTAAAAGTTTTAGTTTTCGAGGGTAATAGCTACGTATGTTGAAAAAATGAAGATATTAGACTATTTTATGATTGCAAATGGTAAAGAATGTGATTAAAGGCTCTTTTCCTATTTCAAAAGTTTTAGTTCTCGAGGGTAATAGCTACGTATGTTGGAAAAATGAAGATATTAGACAATTTTATGATTGCACATGGTAAATAATTTGATTAAAGGCTCTTTTCCTATATCAAAAGTTTTAGTTTTCGAGGGTAATAGCTACGTATGTTGAAAAAATGAAGATATTAGACTATTTTATGATTGCAAATGGTAAAGAATGTGATTAAAGGCTCTTTTCCTATTTCAAAAGTTTTACTTTTCGAGGGTAGTAGCTACGTCTGTTGAAAAAATGAAGATATTAGACTATTTTATGATTGCAAATGGTAAAGAATGTGATTAAAGGCTCTTTTCTTATGTCAAAAGTTTTAGTTTTCGAGGGTAATAGCTACGTATGTTGAAAAAATGAAGATATTAGACAATTTTATGATTGCACATGGTAAAGAATGTGCTTAAAGGCTCTTTTCCTATTTCAAAAGTTTTAGTTTTCGAGGGTAATAGCTACGTATGTTGAAAAAATGAAGATATTAGACTATTTTATGATTGCAAATGGTAAAGAATGTGATTAAAGGCTCTTTTCCTATTTCAAAAGTTTTAGTTTTCGAGGGTAATAGCTACCTATGTTGAAAAAATGAAGATATTAGACAATTTTATGATTGCAAATGGTAAAGAATGTGATTAAAGGCTCTTTTCCTATTTCAAAAGTTTTAGTTTTCGAGGGTAATAGCTACGTATGTTGAAAAAATGAAGATATTAGACTATTTTATGATTTTACATGGTAAAGAATGTGATTAAAGGCTCTTTTCCTATTTCAAAAGTTTTAGTTTTCGGGGGTAAGAGCTACGTATGTTGAAAAAATGAAGATATTAGACTATTTTATGATTGCAAATGGTAAAGAATGTGATTAAAGGCTCTTTTCCTATTTCAAAAGTTTTAGTTTTCGAGGGTAATAGCTACGTATGTTGAAAAAATGAAGATATTAGACTATTTTATGATTACACATGGTAAATAATGTGATTAAAGGCTCTTTTCCTATTTCAAAAGTTTTAGTTTTCGAGGGTAATAGCTATGTCTGTGGAAAAAATGAAGATATTAGACTATTTTATGATTGCACATGGTAAAGAATGTGATTAAAGGCTCTTTTCCTATTTCAAAAGTTTTAGTTTTCGAGGGTAATAGCTACGTAAGTTGAAAAAATGAAGATATTAGACAATTTTATTATTGCACATGGTAAAGAATGTGATTAAAGGCTCTTTTCCTATGTCAAAAGTTTTTGTTTTCGAGGGTAATAGCTACGTATGTTGAAAAAAATGAAGATATTAGACAATTTTATGATTGCACATGGTAAAGAATGTGATTAAATGCTCTTTTCCTATTTCAAAAGTTTTATTTTTCGAGGGTAATAGCTATGTATGTAGAAAAAAAGAAGATATTAGACTATTTTATGATTGCAAATGGTAAAGAGTGTGATTAAAGGCTCTTTTCCTATTTCAAAAGTTTTAGTTTTCGAGGGTAATAACTACGTATGTTGAAAAAATGAAGATATTAGACTATTTTATGATTGCAAATGGTAAAGAATGTGATTAAAGGCTCTTTTCCTATTTCAAAAGTTTTAGTTTTCGAGGGTAATAGCTACGTATGTTGAAAAAATTAAGATATTGGACTATTTTACGATTGCAAATGGTAAAAAATGTGATTAAAGGCTCTTTCCCTATTTCAAAAGTTTTAGTTTTCGAGGGTAATAGCTTTGTTTGTGGAAAAAATGAAGATATTAGACAATTTTATGATTGCACAAGGTAAAGAATGTGATTAAAGGCTCTTTTCCTATGTCAAAAGTTTTAATTTTCGAGGGTAATAGCTACGTATGTTGAAAAAATGACGATATTAGACTATTTTATGATTGCAAATGGTAAAGAATGTGATTAAAGGCTCTTTTCCTATGTCAAAAGTTTTAGTTTTCGAGGGTAATAGCTACGTATGTTGAAAAAATGAAGATATTAGACTATTTTATGATTGCAAATGGTTAAGAATGTGATTAAAGGCTCTTTTCCTATTTCAAAAGTTTTAGTTTTCGAGGGTAATAGCTACGTATGTTGAAAAAATGAAGATATTAGACAATTTTATGATTGCAAATGGTAAAGAATGTGATTAAAGGCTCTTTTCCTATTTCAAAAGTTTTAGTTTTCGAGGGTAATAGCTACGTATGTTGAAAAAATGAAGATATTAGACTATTTTATGATTGCAAATGGTAAAGAATGTGATTAAAGGCTCTTTTCCTATTTCAAAAGTTTTACTTTTCGAGGGTAGTAGCTACGTCTGTTGAAAAAATGAAGATATTAGACTATTTTATGATTGCAAATGGTAAAGAATGTGATTAAAGGCTCTTTTCTTATGTCAAAAGTTTTAGTTTTCGAGGGTAATAGCTACGTATGTTGAAAAAATGAAGATATTAGACAATTTTATGATTGCACATGGTAAAGAATGTGCTTAAAGGCTCTTTTCCTATTTGAAAAGTTTTAGTTTTCGAGGGTAATAGCTACGTATGTTGAAAAAATGAAGATATTAGACTATTTTATGATTGCAAATGGTAAAGAATGTGATTAAAGGCTCTTTTCCTATGTCAAAAGTTTTAGTTTTCGAGGGTAATAGCTTTGTCTGTGGAAAAAATGAAGATATTAGACTATTTTATGATTGCACATGGTAAAGAATGTGATTAAAGGCAATTTTCCTATTTCAAAAGTTTTAGTTTTCGAGGGTAATAGCTACGTATGTTGAAAAAATTAAGATATTAGACTATTTTATGATTGCACATGGTAAAGAATGTGATTAAAGGCTCTTTTCCTATTTCAAAAGTTTTAGTTTTCGAGGGTAATAGCTACGTATGTTGAAAAAATGAAGATATTAGACAATTTTATGATTGCACATGGTAAAGAATGTGATTAAAGGCTCTTTTCCTATGTCAAAAGTTTTAGTTTTCGAGGGTAATAGCTAAGTATGTTGAAAAAATGAAGATATTAGACTATTTATGATTGCAAATGGTAAAGAATGTGATTAAAGGCTCTTTTCCTATGTCAAAAGTTTTAGTTTTCGAGGGTAATAGCTACGTATGTTGAAAAAATGAAGATATTAGACTATTTTATGATTGAAAATGGTAAAGAATGTGATTAAAGGCTCTTTTCCTATTTCAAAAGTTTTAGTTTTCGAGGGTAATAGCTACGTATGTTGAACAAATTAAGATATTAGACTATTTTATGATCGCAAATGGTAAAGAATGTGATTAAAGGCTCTTTTCCTATTTCAAAAGTTTTAGTTTTCGAGGGTAATAGATTTGTTTGTGGAAAAAATGAAGATATTAGACAATTTTATGATTGCACATGGTAAAGAATGTGATTAAAGGCTCTTTTTCTATGTCAAAAGTTTTAATTTTCGAAGGTAATAGCTACGTATGTTGAAAAAATGAAGATATTAGACTATTTTATGATTGCAAATGGTTAAGAATGTGATTAAAGGCTCTTTTCCTATTTCAAAAGTTTTAGTTTTCGAGGGTAATAGCTACGTATGTTGAAAAATGAAGATATTAGACAATTTTATGATTGCAAATGGTAAAGAATGTGATTAAAGGTTCTTTTCCTATTTCAAAAGTTTTGGTTTTCGAGGGTAATAGCTACGTATGTTAAAAAAAATGAAGATATCAGACTATTTTATGATTGCAAATGGTAAAGAATGTGATTAAAGGCTCTTTTCCTATTTCAAAAGTTTTAGTTTTCGAGGGTAATAGCTACGTATGTTGAAAAAATGAAGATATTAGACAATTTTATGATTGCACATGGTAAAGAATTTGATTAAAGGCTCTTTTCCTATGTCAAAAGTTTTAGTTTTCGAGGGTAATAGCTAAGTATGTTGAAAAAATGAAGATATTAGACTATTTTATGATTGCAAATGGTAAAGAATGTGATTAAAGGCTCTTTTCCTATGTCAAAAGTTTTAGTTTTCGAGGGTAATAGCTGCGTATATTGAAAAAATGAAGATATTAGACTTTTTTATGATTGCGCATGGTAAAGAAAGTGATTAAAGGCTCTTTTCGTATTTCAAAAGTTTTAGTTTTCGAGGGTAATAGCTACGTATGTTGAAAAAATGAAGATATTAGACTATTTTATGACTGAAAATGGTAAAGAATGTGATTAAAGGCTATTTTCCTATTTCAAAAGTTTTAGTTTTCGAGGGTAATAGCTACGTATGTTGAACAAATTAAGATATTAGACTATTTTATGATTGCAAATGGTAAAGAATGTGATTAAAGGCTCTTTTCCTATTTCAAAAGTTTTAGTTTTCGAGGGTAATAGCTACGTATGTTGAAAAAATGAAGATATTAGACTATTTTATGATTGCAAATGGTAAAGAATGTGATTAAAGGATCTTTTCCTATGTCAAATGTTTTAGTTTTCGAGGGTAATAGCTACGTATGTTGAAAAAATGAAGATATTAGACAATTTTATGATTGCACATGGTAAAGAATGTGCTTAAAGGCTCTTTTCCTATTTCAAAAGTTTTAGTTTTCGAGTGTAATAGCTACGTATGTTGAAAAAATGAAGATATTAAACTATTTTATGATTGCAAATGGTAAAGAATGTGATTAAAGGCTCTTTTCCTATGTCAAAAGTTTTAGTTTTCGAGGGTAATAGCTTTGTCCGTGGAAAAAATGAAGATATTAGACTATTATATGATTGCAAATGGTAAAGAATGTGATTAAAGGCTCTTTTCCTATTTCAAAAGTTTTAGTTTTCGAGGGTAATAGCTACGTATGTTTAAAAAATGAAGATATTAGACTATTTTATGATTGCACATGTAAAGAATGTGATTAAAGGCTCTTTTTCTATTTCAAAAGTTTTAGTTTTCGAGGGTAATAGCTTTGTCTGTGGAAAAAATGAAGATATTAAACAATTTTATGATTGCACATGGTAAAGAATGTGATTAAAGGCTCTGTTCCTATTCAAAAGTTTTAATTTTCGAGGGTAATAGCTACGTATGTTGAACAAATGAAGATATTAGACTATTTTATGATTGCAAATGGTAAAGAATGTGATTAAAGGCTCTTTTCCTATTTCAAAAGTTTAGTTTTCGAGGGTAATAGCTACGTATGTTGAAAAAAATGAAGATATTAGACAATTTTATGATTGCAAATGGTAAAGAATGTGATTAAAGGCTCTTTTCCTATTTCAAAAGTTTTAGTTTTCGAGGGTAATAGCTACTTATGTGAAAAAATGAAGATATTAGACTATTTTATGATATGCAATGGTAAAGAATGTGATTAAAGGCTCTTTTCCTATTTCAAAAGTTTTAATTTTCGAGGGTAATAGCTACGTATGTTGAAAAAATGAAGATATTAGACTATTTTATCATTGCAAATGGTAAAGAATTTGATTAAAGGCTCTTTTCCTATTTCAAAAGTTTTAGTTTTCGATGGTAATAGCTATGTCTGTGGAAAAAATGAAGATATTAGACTATTTTATGATTGCACATGGTAAAGAATGTGATTAAAGGCTCTTTTCCTATTTCAAAAGTTTTAGTTTTCGAGGGTAATAGCTACGTATGTTGAAAAAATGAAGATATAAGACTATTTATGATTGCAAATGGTAAACAATGTGATTAAAGGCTCTTTTCCTATGTCAAAAGTTTTAGTTTTCGAGGGTAATAGCTGCGTATATTGAAAAAATGAAGATATCAGACTTTTTTATGATTGCGCATGGAAAAGAATGTGATTAAAGGCTCTTTTTGTATTTCAAAAGTTTTAGTTTCGAGGTAATAGCTAGGTATGTTGAAAAAATGAAGATATTAGACTATTTTATGATTGAAAATGGTAAAGAATGTGATTAAAGGCTCTTTTCCTATTTCAAAAGTTTTAGTTTTCGAGGGGTAATAGCTACGTATGTTGAACAAATTAAGATATTAGACTATTTTATGATTGCAAATGGTAAAGAATGTGATTAAAGCTCTTTTCCTATTTCAAAAGTTTTAGTTTTCGAGGGTAATAGCTTGTTTGTGGAAAAAATGAAGATATTAGACAATTTTATGATTGCACATGGAAAGAATGTGATTAAAGGCTCTTTTTCTATGTCAAAAGTTTTAATTTTCGAGGGTAATAGCTACGTATGTTGAAAAAATGAAGATATTAGACTATTTTATGATTGCAAATGTAAAGAATGTGATTAAAGGCTCTTTTCCTATTTCAAAGTTTTAGTTTTCGAGGGTAATAGCTACGTATGTTGAAAAAATGAAGATATTAGACAATTTTATGATTGTAAATGGTAAAGAATGTGATTAAAGGCTCTTTTCCTATTTCAAAAGTTTGGTTTTCGAGGGTAATAGCTACGTATGTTGAAAAAAGAAGATATCAGACTATTTTATGATTGCAAATGGTAAAGAATGTGATTAAAGGCTCTTTTCCTATTTCAAAAGTTTTAGTTTTCGAGGGTAATAGCTACGTATGTTGAAAAAA
>NW_027066394.1:0-18704 GCF_032884065.1 Artemia franciscana
TTATGATTGCAAATGGTAAAGAATGTGATTAAAGGCTCTTTTCCTATGTCAAATTTTTAGTTTTCGAGGGTAATAGCTACGTATGTTGAAAAAATGAAGATATTAGACTATTTTATAATTGCAAATGGTAACGAATGTGATTAAAGGCTCTTTTCCTATGTCAAAAGTTTTAGTTTTCGATTGTAATATCAACGTATGTTGGAAAAATGAAGATATTAGACTATTTTATGATTGCACATGGTAAAGAATGTGATTAAAGGCTCTTTTCCTATGTCAAAAGTTTTAGTTTTCGAGGTTAATAGCTACGTATGTTGGAAAATGAAGATATTAGACTATTTTATGATTGCACATGGTAAAGAAAGTGCTTAAAGGCTCTTTTCCTATTTCAAAAGTTTTAGTTTTCGAGGGTAATAGCTACGTATGTTGAAAAAATGAAGATATTAGACTATTTTATGATTGCAAATGGTAAAGAATGTGATTAAAGGCTCTTTTCCTATGTCAAAAGTTTTAGTTTTCGAGGGTAATATCAACGTATGTTGGAAAAATGAAGATATTAGACTATTTTATGATTGCACATGGTAAAGAATGTGATTAAAGGCTCTTTTCCTATGTCAAAAGTTTTAGTTTTCGAGGGTAATAGCTACGTATGTTGGAAAAATGAAGATATTAGACAATTTTATGATTGCAAATGGTAAAGAATGTGATTAAAGGCTCTTTTCCTATGTCAAAAGTTTTAGTTTTCGAGGGTAATAGCTACGTATTTTGAAAAAATGAAGATATTAGACTATTTTATAATTGCAAATGGTAACGAATGTGATTAAAGGCTCTTTTCCTATGTCAAAAGGCTCTTTTCCTATGTCAAAAGTTTTAGTTTCCGATGGTAATAGCTACGTATGTTGAAAAAATGAAGATATTAGACTATTTTATGATTGCAAATGGTAAAGAATGTGATTAAAGGCTCTTTTCCTATGTCAAAAGTTTTAGTTTTCGAGGGTAATAGCTACGTATGTTGGAAAAATGAAGATATTAGACTATTTTATGATTGCAAATGGTAAAGAATGTGATTAAAGGCTCTTTTCCTATTTCAAAAGTTTTAGTTTTCGCGGGTAATAGCTACGTATGTTGAAAAAATGAAGATATTAGACTATTTTATGATTGCAAATGGTAAGGAATGTGATTAAAGGCTCTTTTCCTATGTCAAAAGTTTTAGTTTTCGAGGGTAATAGCTACGTATGTTGAAAAAATGAAGATATTAGACTATTTTATGATTGCAAATGGTAAAGAATGTGATTAAAGGCTCTTTTCCTATGTCAAAAGTTTTAGTTTTCGAGGGTAATAGCTACGTATGTTGAAAAAATGAAGATATTAGACTATTTTATGATTGCAAATGGTAAAGAATGTGATTAAAGGCTCTTTTCCTATGTCAAAAGTTTTAGTTTTCAAGGGTAATAGCTACGTATGTTGAAAAAATGAAGATATTAGACTATTTTATGATTGCAAATGGTAAAGAATGTGATTAAAGGCTCTTTTCCTATGTCAAAAGTTTTAGTTTTCGAGGGTAATAGCTACGTATTTTGAAAAAATGAAGATATTAGACTATTTTATAATTGCAAATGGTAACGAATGTGATTAAAGGCTCTTTTCCTATGTCAAAAGTTTTAGTTTTCGAGGGTAATAGCTACGTATGTTGGAAAAATGAAGATATTAGACTATTTTATGATTGCAAATGGTAAAGAATGTGATTAAAGGCTCTTTTCCTATGTCAAAAGTTTTAGTTTTCGAGGGTAATAGCTACGTATGTTGCAAAAATGAAGATATTAGACTATTTTATGATTGCACATGGTAAAGAATGTGATTAAAGGCTCTTTTCCTATGTCAAAAGTTTTAGTTTTCGAGGGTAATAGCTACGTATGTTGAAAAAATGAAGATATTAGACTATTTTATGATTGCAAATGGTAAAGAATGTGATTAAAGGATCTTTTCCTATGTCAAAAGTTTTAGTTTTCGAGGGTAATAGCTGCGTATGTTGAAAAAATGAAGATATTAGACTATTTTATGATTGCAAATGGTAAAGAATGTGATTAAAGGCTCTTTTCCTATGTCAAAAGTTTTAGTTTTCGAGGGTAATAGCTACTTATGTTGGAAAAATGAAGATATTAGACTATTTTATGATTGCAAATTGTAAAGAATATGATTAAAGGCTCTTTTCCTATTTCAAAAGTTTTAGTTTTCGAGGGTAATAGCTACGTATGTTGAAAAAATGAAGATATTAGGCTATTTTATGATTGCAAATGGTAAAGAATGTGATTAAAGGCTCTTTTCCTATGTCAAAAGTTTTAGTTTTCGAGGGTAATAGCTACGTATGTTGAAAAAATGAAGATATTAGACTATTTTATGATTGCAAATGGTAAAGAATGTGATTAAAGGCTCTTTTCCTATGTCAAAAGTTATAGTTTTCGAGGGTAATAGCTACGTATGTTGAAAAAATGAAGATATTAGACTATTTTATGATTGCACATGGTAAAGAATGTGATTAAAGGCTCTTTTCCTATGTCAAAAGTTTTAGTTTTCGAGGGTAATAGCTACGTATGTTGAAAAAATGAAGATATTAGACTATTTTATGATTGCAAATGGTAAAGAATGTGATTAAAGACTCTTTTCCTATGTCAAAAGTTTTAGTTTTCGAGGGTAATAGCTACGTATGTTGAAAAAATGAAGATATTAGACTATTTTATAATTGCAAATGGTAACGAATGTGATTAAAGGCTCTTTTCCTATGTCAAAAGTTTTAGTTTTCGAGGGTAATATCAACGTATGTTGGAAAAATGAAGATATTAGACTATTTTATGATTGCACATGGTAAAGAATGTGATTAAAGGCTCTTTTCCTATGTCAAAAGTTTTAGTTTTCGAGGGTAATAGCTACGTATGTTGGAAAAATGAAGATATTAGACTATTTTATGATTGCACATGGTAAAGAAAGTGCTTAAAGGCTCTTTTCCTATTTCAAAAGTTTTAGTTTTCGAGGGTAATAGCTACGTATGTTGAAAAAAATGAAGATATTAGACTATTTTATGATTGCAAATGGTAAAGAATGTGATTAAAGGCTCTTTTCCTATGTCAAAAGTTTTAGTTTTCGAGGGTAATAGCTACCTATGTTGAAAAAATGAAGATATTAGACTATTTTATGATTGCACATGGTAAAGAATGTGATTAAAGGCTCTTTTCCTATGTCAAAAGTTTTAGTTTTCGAGGGTAATAGCTATGTATGTTGGAAAAATGAAGATATTAGACTGTTTTATGATTGCACATGGTAAAGAAAGTGCTTAAAGGCTCTTTTCCTATTTCAAAAGTTTTAGTTTTCGAGGGTAATAGCTACGTATGTTGAAAAAATGAAGATGTTAGACTATTTTATGATTGCAAATGGTAAAGAATGTGATTAAAGGCTCTTTTCCTATGTCAAAAGTTTTAGTTTTCGAGGGTAATAGCTACGTATGTTGGAAAAATGAAGATATTAGACTATTTTATGATTGCACATGGTAAAGAATGTGATTAAAGGCTCTTTTCCTATGTCAAAAGTTTTAGTTCTCGAGGGTAATAGCTACGTATGTTGAAAAAATGAAGATATTAGACTATTTTGTGATTGCAAATGGTAAAGAATGTGATTAAAGGCTCTTTTCCTATGTCAAAAGTTTTAGTTTTCGAGGGTAATAGCTATGTATGTTGGAAAAATGAAGATTTTAGACTATTTTATGATTGCACATGGTAAAGAAAGTGCTTAAAGGCTCTTTTCCTATTTCAAAAGTTTTCGTTTTCGAGGGTAATAGCTACGTATGTGGAAAAAATGAAGATATTAGACTATTTTATAATTGCACATGGTAAAGAATATGATTAAAGGCTCTTTTCCTATGTCAAAAGTTTTAGTTTTCGAGGGTAATAGCTACGTATGTTCGAAAAATGAAGATATTAGACTATTTTATGATTGCACATGGTAAAGAATGTGATTAAAGGCTCTTTTCCTATGTCAAAAGTTTTCGTTTTCGAGGGTAAAAGCTACGTATGTTGAAAAAATGAAGATATTAGACTATTTTGTGATTGCAAATGGTAAAGAATGTGATTAAAGGCTCTTTTCCTATGTCAAAAGTTTTAGTTTTCGAGGGTAATAGCTACGTATGTTGAAAAAATGAAGATATTAGACTATTTTATAATTGCAAATGGTAACGAATGTGATTAAAGGCTCTTTTCCTATGTCAAAAGTTTTAGTTTTCGAGGGTAATAGCTACGTATGTTGGAAAAATGAAGATATTAGACTATTTTATGATTGCACATGGTAAAGAATGTGATTAAAGGCTCTTTTCGTATGTCAAAAGTTTTAGTTTTCGAGGGTAATAGCTACGTATGTTGAAAAAATGAAAATATTAGACTATTTTATGATTGCACATGGTAAAGAATGTGATTAAAGGCTCTTTTCCTATGTCAAAAGTTTTAGTTTTCGAGGGTAATAGCTACGTATGTTGGAAAAATGAAGATATTAGACTATTTTATGATTGCACATGGTAAAGAAAGTGATTAAAGGCTCTTTTCCTATGTTAAAAGTTTTAGTTTTCGAGGGTAATAGCTACGTATGTTGGAAAAATGAAGATATTAGACTATTTTATGATTGCACTTGGTAAAGAATGTGATTAAAGGCTCTTTTCCTATGTCAAAAGTTTTAGTTTTCGAGGGTAATAGCTACGTATGTTGGAAAAATGAAGATATTAGACAATTTTATGATTGCAAATGGTAAAGAATGTGATTAAAGGCTCTTTTCCTATGTCAAAAGTTTTAGTTTTCGAGGGTAATAGCTACGTCTGTTGAAAAAATGAAGATATTAGACTATTTTATAATTGCAAATGGTAACAAATGTGAATAAAGGCTCTTTTCCTATGTCAAAAGTTTTAGTTTTCGAGGGTAATAGCTACGTATGTTTGAAAAATGAAGATATTAGACTATTTTATGATTGCACATGGTAAAGAAAGTGCTTAAAGGCTCTTTTCCTATTTCAAAAGTTTTAGTTTTCGAGGGTAATAGCTACGTATGTTGAAAAAATGAAGATATTAGACTATTTTATGATTGCACATGGTAAAGAATGTGATTAAAGGCTCTTTTCCTATGTCAAAAGTTTTAGTTTTCGAGGGTAATAGCTACGTATTTTGAAAAAATGAAGATATTAGACTATTTTATAATTGCAAATGGTAACGAATGTGATTAAAGGCTCTTTTCCTATGTCAAAAGTTTTAGTTTTCGAGGGTAATAGCTACGTATGTTGAAAAAATGAAGATATTAGACTATTTTATGATTGCAAATGGTAAAGAATGTGATTAAAGGCTCTTTTCCTATGTCAAAAGTTTTAGTTTTCGAGGGTAATAGCTACGTATGTTGAAAAAATGAAGATATTAGACTATTTTATGATTGCAAATGGTAAAGAATGTGATTAAAGGCTCTTTTCCTATGTCAAAAGTTTTAGTTTTCGAGGGTAATAGCTACGTATGTTGAAAAAATGAAGATATTAGACTATTTTATAATTGAAAATGGTAATGAATGTGATTAAAGGCTCTTTTCCTATGTCAAAAGTTTTAGTTTTCGAGGGTAATATCAACGTATGTTGGAAAAATGAAGATATTAGACTATTTTATGATTGCACATGGTAAAGAATGTGATTAAAGGCTCTTTTCCTATGTCAAAAGTTTTAGTTTTCGAGGGTAATAGCTACGTATGTTGGAAAAATGAAGATATTAGACAATTTTATGATTGCAAATGGTAAAGAATGTGATTAAAGGCTCTTTTCCTATGTCAAAAGTTTTAGTTTTCGAGGGTAATAGCTACGTATTTTGAAAAAATGAAGATATTAGACTATTTTATAATTGCAAATGGTAACGAATGTGATTAAAGGCTCTTTTCCTATGTCAAAAGGCTCTTTTCCTATGTCAAAAGTTTTAGTTTCCGATGGTAATAGCTACGTATGTTGAAAAAATGAAGATATTAGACTATTTTATGATTGCAAATGGTAAAGAATGTGATTAAAGGCTCTTTTCCTATGTCAAAAGTTTTAGTTTTCGAGGGTAATAGCTACGTATGTTGGAAAAATGAAGATATTAGACTATTTTATGATTGCAAATGGTAAAGAATGTGATTAAAGGCTCTTTTCCTATTTCAAAAGTTTTAGTTTTCGCGGGTAATAGCTACGTATGTTGAAAAAATGAAGATATTAGACTATTTTATGATTGCAAATGGTAAGGAATGTGATTAAAGGCTCTTTTCCTATGTCAAAAGTTTTAGTTTTCGAGGGTAATAGCTACGTATGTTGAAAAAATGAAGATATTAGACTATTTTATGATTGCAAATGGTAAAGAATGTGATTAAAGGCTCTTTTCCTATGTCAAAAGTTTTAGTTTTCGAGGGTAATAGCTACGTATGTTGAAAAAATGAAGATATTAGACTATTTTATGATTGCAAATGGTAAAGAATGTGATTAAAGGCTCTTTTCCTATGTCAAAAGTTTTAGTTTTCAAGGGTAATAGCTACGTATGTTGAAAAAATGAAGATATTAGACTATTTTATGATTGCAAATGGTAAAGAATGTGATTAAAGGCTCTTTTCCTATGTCAAAAGTTTTAGTTTTCGAGGGTAATAGCTACGTATTTTGAAAAAATGAAGATATTAGACTATTTTATAATTGCAAATGGTAACGAATGTGATTAAAGGCTCTTTTCCTATGTCAAAAGTTTTAGTTTTCGAGGGTAATAGCTACGTATGTTGGAAAAATGAAGATATTAGACTATTTTATGATTGCAAATGGTAAAGAATGTGATTAAAGGCTCTTTTCCTATGTCAAAAGTTTTAGTTTTCGAGGGTAATAGCTACGTATGTTGCAAAAATGAAGATATTAGACTATTTTATGATTGCACATGGTAAAGAATGTGATTAAAGGCTCTTTTCCTATGTCAAAAGTTTTAGTTTTCGAGGGTAATAGCTACGTATGTTGAAAAAATGAAGATATTAGACTATTTTATGATTGCAAATGGTAAAGAATGTGATTAAAGGATCTTTTCCTATGTCAAAAGTTTTAGTTTTCGAGGGTAATAGCTGCGTATGTTGAAAAAATGAAGATATTAGACTATTTTATGATTGCAAATGGTAAAGAATGTGATTAAAGGCTCTTTTCCTATGTCAAAAGTTTTAGTTTTCGAGGGTAATAGCTACTTATGTTGGAAAAATGAAGATATTAGACTATTTTATGATTGCAAATTGTAAAGAATATGATTAAAGGCTCTTTTCCTATTTCAAAAGTTTTAGTTTTCGAGGGTAATAGCTACGTATGTTGAAAAAATGAAGATATTAGGCTATTTTATGATTGCAAATGGTAAAGAATGTGATTAAAGGCTCTTTTCCTATGTCAAAAGTTTTAGTTTTCGAGGGTAATAGCTACGTATGTTGAAAAAATGAAGATATTAGACTATTTTATGATTGCAAATGGTAAAGAATGTGATTAAAGGCTCTTTTTCTATGTCAAAAGTTATAGTTTTCGAGGGTAATAGCTACGTATGTTGAAAAAATGAAGATATTAGACTATTTTATGATTGTACATGGTAAAGAATGTGATTAAAGGCTCTTTTCCTATGTCAAAAGTTTTAGTTTTCGAGGGTAATAGCTACGTATGTTGAAAAAATGAAGATATTAGACTATTTTATGATTGCAAATGGTAAAGAATGTGATTAAAGACTCTTTTCCTATGTCAAAAGTTTTAGTTTTCGAGGGTAATAGCTACGTATGTTGAAAAAATGAAGATATTAAACTATTTTATAATTGCAAATGGTAACGAATGTGATTAAAGGCTCTTTTCCTATGTCAAAAGTTTTAGTTTTCGAGGGTAATATCAACGTATGTTGGAAAAAATGAAGATATTAGACTATTTTATGATTGCACATGGTAAAGAATGTGATTAAAGGCTCTTTTCCTATGTCAAAAGTTTTAGTTTTCGAGGGTAATAGCTACGTATGTTGAAAAATGAAGATATTAGACTATTTTATGATTGCACATGGTAAAGAAAGTGCTTAAAGGCTCTTTTCCTATTTCAAAAGTTTTAGTTTTCGAGGGTAATAGCTACGTATGTTGAAAAAATGAAGATATTAGACTATTTTATGATTGCAAATGGTAAAGAATGTGATTAAAGGCTCTTTTCCTATGTCAAAAGTTTTAGTTTTCGAGGGTAATAGCTACGTATGTTGAAAAAATGAAGATATTAGACTATTTTATGATTGCACATGGTAAAGAATGTGATTAAAGGCTCTTTTCCTATGTCAAAAGTTTTAGTTTTCGAGGGTAATAGCTATGTATGTTGGAAAAATGAAGATATTAGACTATTTTATGATTGCACATGGTAAAGAATGTGATTAAAGGCTCTTTTCCTATTTCAAAAGTTTTAGTTTTCGAGGGTAATAGCTACGTATGTTGAAAAAATGAAGATATTAGACTATTTTATGATTGCAAATGGTAAAGAATGTGATTAAAGGCTCTTTTCCTATGTCAAAAGTTTTAGTTTTCGAGGGTAATAGCTACGTATGTTGGAAAAATGAAGATATTAGACTATTTTATGATTGCACATGGTAAAGAATGTGATTAAAGGCTCTTTTCCTATGTCAAAAGTTTTAGTTTTCGAGGGTAATAGCTACGTATGTTGAAAAAATGAAGATATTAGACTATTTTATGATTGCACATGGTAAAGAATGTGATTAAAGGCTCTTTTCCTATGTCAAAAGTTTTAGTTTTCGAGGGTAATAGCTATGTATGTTGGAAAAATGAAGATATTAGACTATTTTATGATTGCACATGGTAAAGAAAGTGCTTAAAGGCTCTTTTCCTATTTCAAAAGTTTTCGTTTTCGAGGGTAATAGCTACGTATGTTGAAAAAATGAAGATATTAGACTATTTTATGATTGCAAATGGTAAAGAATGTGATTAAAGGCTCTTTTCCTATGTCAAAAGTTTTAGTTTTCGAGGGTAATAGCTACGTATGTTCGAAAAATGAAGATATTAGACTATTTTATGATTGCACATGGTAAAGAATGTGATTAAAGGCTCTTTTCCTATGTCAAAAGTTTTCGTTTTCGAGGGTAAAAGCTACGTATGTTGAAAAAATGAAGATATTAGACTATTTTGTGATTGCAAATGGTAAAGAATGTGATTAAAGGCTCTTTTCCTATGTCAAAAGTTTTAGTTTTCGAGGGTAATAGCTACGTATGTTGAAAAAATGAAGATATTAGACTATTTTATAATTGCAAATGGTAACGAATGTGATTAAAGGCTCTTTTCCTATGTCAAAAGTTTTAGTTTTCGAGGGTAATAGCTACGTATGTTGGAAAAATGAAGATATTAGACTATTTTATGATTGCACATGGTAAAGAATGTGATTAAAGGCTCTTTTCGTATGTCAAAAGTTTTAGTTTTCGAGGGTAATAGCTACGTATGTTGAAAAAATGAAAATGTTAGACTATTTTATGATTGCACATGGTAAAGAATGTGATTAAAGGCTCTTTTCCTATGTCAAAAGTTTTAGTTTTCGAGGGTAATAGCTACGTATGTTGGAAAAATGAAGATATTAGACTATTTTATGATTGCACATGGTAAAGAAAGTGATTAAAGGCTCTTTTCCTATGTTAAAAGTTTTAGTTTTCGAGGGTAATAGCTACGTATGTTGGAAAAATGAAGATATTAGACTATTTTATGATTGCACTTGGTAAAGAATGTGATTAAAGGCTCTTTTCCTATGTCAAAAGTTTTAGTTTTCGAGGGTAATAGCTACGTATGTTGAAAAAATGAAGATATTAGACTATTTGATTTAATCACATATAAGAATGTGATTAAAGACTCTTTTCCTATGTCAAAAGTTTTAGTTTTCGAGGGTAATAGCTACGTATGTTGAAAAAATGAAGATATTAGACTACTTTATGATTGCACATGGTAAAGAATGTGATTAAAGGCTCTTTTCCTATGTCAAAAGTTTTAGTTTTCGAGGGTAATAGCTATGTATGTTGGAAAAATGAAGATATTAGACTATTTTTTGATTGCACATGGTAAAGAAAGTGCTTAAAGGCTCTTTTCCTATTTCAAAAGTTTTAGTTTTCGAGGGTAATAGCTACGTATGTTGAAAAAATGAAGATGTTAGACTATTTTATGATTGCAAATGGTAAAGAATGTGATTAAAGGCTCTTTTTCTATGTCAAAAGTTTTAGTTTTCGAGGGTAATAGCTATGTATGTTGGAAAAATGAAGATATTAGACTATTTTATGATTGCACATGGTAAAGAAAGTGCTTAAAGGCTCTTTTCCTATTTCAAAAGTTTTCGTTTTCGAGGGTAATAGCTACGTATGTTGAAAAATGAAGATATTAGACTATTTTATGATTGCAAATGGTAAAGAATGTGATTAAAGGCTCTTTTCCTATGTCAAAAGTTTTAGTTTTCGAGGGTAATAGCCACGTATGTTGGAAAAATGAAGATATTAGACTATTTTATGATTGCACATGGTAAAGAATGTGATTAAAGGCTCTTTTCCTATGTCAAAAGTTTTAGTTTTCGAGGGTAATAGCTACGTATGTTGAAAAAATGAAGATATTAGACTATTTTATAATTGCAAATGGTAACGAATGTGATTAAAGGCTCTTTTCCTATGTCAAAAGTTTTAGTTTTCGAGGGTAATAGCTACGTATGTTGGAAAAATGAAGATATTAGACTATTTTATGATTGCACATGGTAAAGAATGTGATTAAAGGCTCTTTTCCTATGTCAAAAGTTTTAGTTTTCGAGGGTAATAGCTACGTATGTTGAAAAAATGAAGATATTAGACTATTTTATGATTGCACATGGTAAAGAATGTGATTAAAGGCTCTTTTCCTATGTCAAAAGTTTTAGTTTTCGAGGGTAATAGCTACGTATGTTGAAAAAATGAAGATATTAGACTATTTTATGATTGCACATGGTAAAGAATGTGATTAAAGGCTCTTTTCCTATGTCAAAAGTTTTAGTTTTCGAGGGTAATAGCTACGTATGTTGGAAAAAATGAAGATATTAGACTATTTTATGATTGCACATGGTAAAGAATGTGATTAAAGGCTCTTTTCCTATTTCAAAAGTTTTAGTTTTCGAGGGTAATAGCTACGTATGTTGAAAAAACGAAGATATTAGACTATTTTATGATTGCAAATGGTAAAGAATGTGATTAAAGGCTCTTTTCCTATGTCAAAAGTTTTAGTTTTCGAGGGTAATAGCTACGTATGTTGAAAAAATGAAGATATTAGACTATTTTATGATTGCAAATGGTAAAGAATGTGATTAAAGGCTCTTTTCCTATGTCAAAAGTTTTAGTTTTCGAGGGTAATAGCTACGTATGTTGAAAAAATGAAGATATTAGACTATTTTATAATTGCAAATGGTAACGAATGTGATTAAAGGCTCTTTTCCTATGTCAAAAGGCTCTTTTCCTATGTCAAAAGTTTTAGTTTTCGAGGGTAATAGCTACGTATGTTGAAAAAATGAAGATATTAGACTATTTTATGATTGCAAATGGTAAAGAATGTGATTAAAGGCTCTTTTCCTATGTCAAAAGTTTTAGTTTTCGAGGGTAATAGCTACGTATGTTGAAAAAATGAAGATATTAGACTATTTTATGATTGCAAATGGTAAAGAATGTGATTAAAGGCTCTTTTCCTATGTCAAAAGTTTTAGTTTTCGAGGGTAATAGCTACGTATGTTGAAAAATGAAGATATTAGACTATTTTATGATTGCAAATGGTAAAGAATGTGATTAAAGGCTCTTTTCCTATGTCAAAAGTTTTAGTTTTCGAGGGTAATAGCTACGTATGTTGAAAAAATGAAGATATTAGACTATTTTATGATTGCAAATGGTAAAGAATGTGATTAAAGGCTCTTTTCCTATGTCAAAAGTTTTAGTTTTCGAGGGTAATAGCTACGTATGTTGAAAAATGAAGATATTAGACTATTTTATGATTGCAAATGGTAAAGAATGTGATTAAAGGCTCTTTTCCTATGTCAAAAGTTTTAGTTTTCGAGGGTAATAGCTACGTATGTTGAAAAAATGAAGATATTAGACTATTTTATGATTGCAAATGGTAAAGAATGTGATTAAAGGCTCTTTTCCTATGTCAAAAGTTTTAGTTTTCGAGGGTAATAGCTACGTATGTTGAAAAAATGAAGATATTAGACTATTTTATGATTGCAAATGGTAAAGAATGTGATTAAAGGCTCTTTTCCTATGTCAAAAGTTTTAGTTTTCGAGGGTAATAGCTACGTATGTTGAAAAATGAAGATATTAGACTATTTTATGATTGCAAATGGTAAAGAATGTGATTAAAGGCTCTTTTCCTATGTCAAAAGTTTTAGTTTTCGAGGGTAATAGCTACGTATGTTGAAAAATGAAGATATTAGACTATTTTATGATTGCAAATGGTAAAGAATGTGATTAAAGGCTCTTTTCCTATGTCAAAAGTTTTAGTTTTCGAGGGTAATAGCTACGTATGTTGAAAAAATGAAGATATTAGACTATTTTATGATTGCAAATGGTAAAGAATGTGATTAAAGGCTCTTTTCCTATGTCAAAAGTTTTAGTTTTCGAGGGTAATAGCTACGTATGTTGAAAAAATGAAGATATTAGACTATTTTATGATTGCAAATGGTAAAGAATGTGATTAAAGGCTCTTTTCCTATGTCAAAAGTTTTAGTTTTCGAGGGTAATAGCTACGTATGTTGAAAAATGAAGATATTAGACTATTTTATGATTGCAAATGGTAAAGAATGTGATTAAAGGCTCTTTTCCTATTTCAAAAGTTTTAGTTTTCGAGGGTAATAGCTACGTATGTTGAAAAAATGAAGATATTAGACTATTTTATGATTGCAAATGGTAAAGAATGTGATTAAAGGCTCTTTTCCTATGTCAAAAGTTTTAGTTTTCGAGGGTAATAGCTACGTATGTTGAAAAAATGAAGATATTAGACTATTTTATGATTGCAAATGGTAAAGAATGTGATTAAAGGCTCTTTTCCTATGTCAAAAGTTTTAGTTTTCGAGGGTAATAGCTACGTATGTTGAAAAAATGAAGATATTAGACTATTTTATGATTGCAAATGGTAAAGAATGTGATTAAAGGCTCTTTTCCTATGTCAAAAGTTTTAGTTTTCGAGGGTAATAGCTACGTATGTTGAAAAAATGAAGATATTAGACTATTTTATGATTGCAAATGGTAAAGAATGTGATTAAAGGCTCTTTTCCTATGTCAAAAGTTTTAGTTTTCGAGGGTAATAGCTACGTATGTTGAAAAAATGAAGATATTAGACTATTTTATAATTGCAAATGGTAAAGAATGTGATTAAAGGCTCTTTTCCTATGTCAAAAGTTTTAGTTTTCGAGGGTAATATCAACGTATGTTGGAAAAAATGAAGATATTAGACTATTTTATGATTGCACATGGTAAAGAATGTGATTAAAGGCTCTTTTCCTATGTCAAAAGTTTTAGTTTTCGAGGGTAATAGCTACGTATGTTGAAAAATGAAGATATTAGACTATTTTATGATTGCACATGGTAAAGAAAGTGCTTAAAGGCTCTTTTCCTATTTCAAAAGTTTTAGTTTTCGAGGGTAATAGCTACGTATGTTGAAAAAATGAAGATATTAGACTATTTTATGATTGCAAATGGTAAAGAATGTGATTAAAGGCTCTTTTCCTATGTCAAAAGTTTTAGTTTTCGAGGGTAATAGCTACGTATGTTGAAAAATGAAGATATTAGACTATTTTATGATTGCACATGGTAAAGAAAGTGCTTAAAGGCTCTTTTCCTATTTCAAAAGTTTTAGTTTTCGAGGGTAATAGCTACGTATGTTGAAAAAATGAAGATATTAGACTATTTTATGATTGCAAATGGTAAAGAATGTGATTAAAGGCTCTTTTCCTATTTCAAAAGTTTTAGTTTTCGAGGGTAATAGCTACGTATGTTGAAAAAATGAAGATATTAGACTATTTTATGATTGCAAATGGTAAAGAATGTGATTAAAGGCTCTTTTCCTATTTCAAAAGTTTTAGTTTTCGAGGGTAATAGCTACGTATGTTGAAAAAATGAAGATATTAGACTATTTTATGATTGCAAATGGTAAAGAATGTGATTAAAGGCTCTTTTCCTATGTCAAAAGTTTTAGTTTTCGAGGGTAATAGCTACGTATGTTGAAAAAATGAAGATATTAGACTATTTTATGATTGCAAATGGTAAAGAATGTGATTAAAGGCTCTTTTCCTATGTCAAAAGTTTTAGTTTTCGAGGGTAATAGCTATGTATGTTGGAAAAATGAAGATATTAGACTATTTTATGATTGCACATGGTAAAGAAAGTGCTTAAAGGCTCTTTTCCTATTTCAAAAGTTTTAGTTTTCGAGGGTAATAGCTACGTATGTTGAAAAAATGAAGATATTAGACTATTTTATGATTGCAAATGGTAAAGAATGTGATTAAAGGCTCTTTTCCTATGTCAAAAGTTTTAGTTTTCGAGGGTAATAGCTACGTATGTTGAAAAAATGAAGATATTAGACTATTTTATGATTGCAAATGGTAAAGAATGTGATTAAAGGCTCTTTTCCTATGTCAAAAGTTTTCGTTTTCGAGGGTAATAGCTACGTATGTTGAAAAAATGAAGATATTAGACTATTTTATGATTGCAAATGGTAAAGAATGTGATTAAAGGCTCTTTTCCTATGTCAAAAGTTTTAGTTTTCGAGGGTAATAGCTACGTATGTTGAAAAAATGAAGATATTAGACTATTTTATGATTGCAAATGGTAAAGAATGTGATTAAAGGCTCTTTTCCTATGTCAAAAGTTTTAGTTTTCGAGGGTAATAGCTACGTATGTTGGAAAAATGAAGATATTAGACTATTTTATGATTGCACATGGTAAAGAATGTGATTAAAGGCTCTTTTCCTATGTCAAAAGTTTTAGTTTTCGAGGGTAATAGCTACGTATGTTGAAAAATGAAGATATTAGACTATTTTATGATTGCACATGGTAAAGAATGTGATTAAAGGCTCTTTTCCTATGTCAAAAGTTTTAGTTTTCGAGGGTAATAGCTACGTATGTTGAAAAAATGAAGATATTAGACTATTTTATGATTGCAAATGGTAAAGAATGTGATTAAAGGCTCTTTTCCTATGTTAAAAGTTTTAGTTTTCGAGGGTAATAGCTACGTATGTTGAAAAATGAAGATATTAGACTATTTTATGATTGCACTGGTAAAGAATGTGATTAAAGGCTCTTTTCCTATGTCAAAAGTTTTAGTTTTCGAGGGTAATAGCTACGTATGTTGAAAAAATGAAGATATTAGACTATTTTATTTAATTGCAAATGGTAAGAATGTGATTAAAGGCTCTTTTCCTATGTCAAAAGTTTTAGTTTTTGAGGGTAATAGCTACGTATGTTGAAAAGATGAAGATATTAGACTATTTTATGATTGCACATGGTAAAGAATGTGATTAAAGGCTCTTTTCCTATGTCAAAAGTTTTAGTTTTCGAGGGTAATAGCTAGTATGTTGGAAAAATGAAGATATTAGACTATTTTATGATTGCACATGGTAAAGAATGTGATTAAAGGCTCTTTTCCTATGTCAAAAGTTTTAGTTTTCGAGGGTAATAGCTACGTATGTTGAAAAAATGAAGATATTAGACTATTTTATGATTGCAAATGGTAAAGAATGTGATTAAAGGCTCTTTTCCTATGTCAAAGTTTTAGTTTTCGAGGGTAATAGCTACGTATGTTGAAAAAATGAAGATATTAGACTATTTTATAATTGCAAATGGTAACGAATGTGATTAAAGGCTCTTTTCCTATGTCAAAAGTTTTAGTTTTCGAGGGTAATAGCTACGTATGTTGGAAAAATGAAGATATTAGACTATTTTATGATTGCACATGGTAAAGAATGTGATTAAAGGCTCTTTTCCTATGTCAAAAGTTTTAGTTTTCGAGGGTAATAGCTACGTATGTTGGAAAAATGAAGATATTAGACTATTTTATGATTGCACATGGTAAAGAATGTGATTAAAGGCTCTTTTCCTATGTCAAAAGTTTTAGTTTTCGAGGGTAATAGCTACGTATGTTGAAAAAATGAAGATATTAGACTATTTTATAATTGCAAATGGTAACGAATGTGATTAAAGGCTCTTTTCCTATGTCAAAAGTTTTAGTTTTCGAGGGTAATAGCTACGTATGTTGGAAAAATGAAGATATTAGACTATTTTATGATTGCACATGGTAAAGAATGTGATTAAAGGCTCTTTTCCTATGTCAAAAGTTTTAGTTTTCGAGGGTAATAGCTACGTATGTTGAAAAAATGAAGATATTAGACTATTTTATGATTGCACATGGTAAAGAATGTGATTAAAGGCTCTTTTCCTATGTCAAAAGTTTTAGTTTTCGAGGGTAATAGCTACGTATGTTGAAAAAATGAAGATATTAGACTATTTTATGATTGCACATGGTAAAGAATGTGATTAAAGGCTCTTTTCCTATGTCAAAAGTTTTAGTTTTCGAGGGTAATAGCTACGTATGTTGGAAAAATGAAGATATTAGACTATTTTATGATTGCACTGGTAAAGAATGTGATTAAAGGCTCTTTTCCTATGTCAAAAGTTTTAGTTTTCGAGGGTAATAGCTACGTATGTTGAAAAAATGAAGATATTAGACTATTTTATGATTGCAAATGGTAAAGAATGTGATTAAAGGCTCTTTTCCTATGTCAAAAGTTTTAGTTTTCGAGGGTAATAGCTACGTATGTTGAAAAAATGAAGATATTAGACTATTTTATGATTGCAAATGGTAAAGAATGTGATTAAAGGCTCTTTTCCTATGTCAAAAGTTTTAGTTTTCGAGGGTAATAGCAACGTATGTTGGAAAAATGAAGATATTAGACTATTTTATGATTGCACATGGTAAAGAATGTGATTAAAGGCTCTTTTCCTAATTTCAAAAGTTTTAGTTTTCGAGGGTAATAGCTACGTATGTTGAAAAAATGAAGATATTAGACTATTTTATGATTGCAAATGGTAAAGAATGTGATTAAAGGCTCTTTTCCTATGTCAAAAGTTTTAGTTTTCGAGGGTAATAGCTACGTATGTTGAAAAAATGAAGATATTAGACTATTTTATGATTGCAAATGGTAAAGAATGTGATTAAAGGCTCTTTTCCTATGTCAAAAGTTTTAGTTTTCGAGGGTAATAGCTACGTATGTTGAAAAATGAAGATATTAGACTATTTTATGATTGCAAATGGTAAAGAATGTGATTAAAGGCTCTTTTCCTATTTCAAAAGTTTTAGTTTTCGAGGGTAATAGCTACGTATGTTGAAAAAATGAAGATATTAGACTATTTTATGATTGCAAATGGTAAAGAATGTGATTAAAGGCTCTTTTCCTATGTCAAAAGTTTTAGTTTTCGAGGGTAATAGCTACGTATGTTGAAAAATGAAGATATTAGACTATTTTATGATTGCAAATGGTAAAGAATGTGATTAAAGGCTCTTTTCCTATGTCAAAAGTTTTAGTTTTCGAGGGTAATAGCTACGTATGTTGAAAAAATGAAGATATTAGACTATTTTATGATTGCAAATGGTAAAGAATGTGATTAAAGGCTCTTTTCCTATGTCAAAAGTTTTAGTTTTCGAGGGTAATAGCTACGTATGTTGAAAAAATGAAGATATTAGACTATTTTATGATTGCAAATGGTAAAGAATGTGATTAAAGGCTCTTTTCCTATGTCAAAAGTTTTAGTTTTCGAGGGTAATAGCTACGTATGTTGAAAAATGAAGATATTAGACTATTTTATGATTGCAAATGGTAAAGAATGTGATTAAAGGCTCTTTTCCTATTTCAAAAGTTTTAGTTTTCGAGGGTAATAGCTACGTATGTTGAAAAAATGAAGATATTAGACTATTTTATGATTGCAAATGGTAAAGAATGTGATTAAAGGCTCTTTTCCTATGTCAAAAGTTTAGTTTTCGAGGGTAATAGCTACGTATGTTGAAAAATGAAGATATTAGACTATTTTATGATTGCACATGGTAAAGAATGTGATTAAAGGCTCTTTTCCTATGTCAAAAGTTTTAGTTTTCGAGGGTAATAGCTACGTATGTTGAAAAAATGAAGATATTAGACTATTTTATGATTGCAAATGGTAAAGAATGTGATTAAAGGCTCTTTTCCTATTTCAAAAGTTTTAGTTTTCGAGGGTAATAGCTACGTATGTTGAAAAAATGAAGATATTAGACTATTTTATGATTGCAAATGGTAAAGAATGTGATTAAAGGCTCTTTTCCTATGTCAAAAGTTTTAGTTTTCGAGGGTAATAGCTACGTATGTTGGAAAAATGAAGATATTAGACTATTTTATGATTGCAAATGGTAAAGAATGTGATTAAAGGCTCTTTTCCTATTTCAAAAGTTTTAGTTTTCGAGGGTAATAGCTACGTATGTTGAAAAAATGAAGATATTAGACTATTTTATGATTGCAAATGGTAAAGAATGTGATTAAAGGCTCTTTTCCTATGTCAAAAGTTTTAGTTTTCGAGGGTAATAGCTACGTATGTTGAAAAAATGAAGATATTAGACTATTTTATAATTGCAAAT